>NC_140174.1:19613706-19673322 GCF_963971535.1 Notolepis coatsorum | reverse complement strand
AGTGCTCTTAAAGGTAGTCCGTGTGACATTGAGCTACCAGGATAAAGTCATGGACACTTACGCCGTCCTTGATGACGGGTCAGAGAAGACCCTTCTGCTCGCCTCCGCTGCGACTCAACTGGGACTGCGGGGGAGCAAGAACGAAATGACGATTCGGACAATAAGAAGAGATTTGAAGACGATAAAGGGCGAGAATGTCTCCTTCACTATCGCAGCCAACAGGGCAGCCAGAGCGACAGTACAAGATCACAAATGCTTTCACCAGCCAAGAAATAGGACTCTCGCAGTACACCTACCCTGTCACCAAGTTGATGGATAAATATGTGCACCTGCGCCAATTACCTATCCCGCTCATAAACGGCGCTACCCCGACCCTGTTGATAGGCTCCGACCATGCAGAACTCATAGTCCCGATTGACCGGGTCCATACCGGTCCCCGAGGCTGTCCGGCAGCCGTCGAGACCCGCTTAGGATGGACATTACAAGGCCCCCTCGCTAAATCTCTCAACCGAACCGCAGCCACTAGCTGCTTCCACTCCCGAACGACAGAAGAAGACACCACTCTCCTGCAGCATGTCGAGAGGCTATGGACCCTAGAGACAATGCCCTTTAAGAACGAAAAGAAAGACATTCGCTCTAAAGAAGACATTTACGCCATCCACCTACTCGAGCAGGGGACAAAGAGAGTCACAGTCGGCGGAGTGATGAGATACGCAACTCCACTCCTGAGGAGAGAGGGAATGCCCCCCTTTCACGCAAAGAAAGACGCCACGGAGCGCTATCTACTGAACACAGAGCGGCGCCTAGCCAAAGACCCCGCTCAACAGAGTGTGTACCGAGCTGAGATTGAGAAGCTAATCACAGCGGGACACGTAACAAAGATTGACATTAAAGAGGCCGATCAGACGACCGAATCATGGTACGTGCCGCACCACAAGGTCCATCACAATGGCAAGGATCGCATTGTGTTTAACTGCAGCTACCAGATCGGATCCCAAAATCTGAATAAAGAGCTCTTGCCCGGCCCCACACTCGGCCCCTCCCTACTAGGCGTGCTACTGCGCTTCCGCCAGGACAAGGTGGCTATAAGCGGGGATATCAAAGGGATGTTCTTGCAAGTGAGACTAGTAGAGGAGGACAAGCCTCTGCTACGGTTCCTATGGAGAGAGAAGATCGGAGATGCGAACCCATCCATCTACCAGTGGGAAGTACTCCCCTTCGGAACCACATGCAGCCCGTGCTGTGCTACATTTGCACTACAGAAACACGTCACAGAGGACCCAGCAGCAGATGAAGAGGTCCAACACAGTGTGAAGAACAGTTTCTACGTAGACAACTGTCTACAAAGCGTCTCGACTCAAGAAGAAGCCGAGGCTCTCCTAATCAAGTTACGCGCCTCCCTAATCAAAGGAGGCTTTGATCTCAGGCAGTGGGCCAGCAGTGACCCGCACGTATTGCGCAGCCTCTCCTCCGCAGACAAGGCTGCCAGCAGCGAGACCTGGATGGCGACAATCCCAGGAGAAGCCCAAGAAATGACACTAGGATTAGTCTGGCGCTTCAAAACAGACTCGCTCCACTATAGACACAAACCCTTGGCTCCAGAGCAAGGAAGGTCGGCGGCGATACCGACCACCAGACGGAGTGTGTACAGAACACTCGCCAGACAATATGACCCGCTGGGATGTATTCTACCTTACACCACCAGGGCAAAGATGATTGTACGAGCACTATGGGACAAGGACCAGGGCTGGGACGACCCAATACCCGCACACCTTGCCTCAACATGGAGAGAGTGGGAGACGGAACTCCGCTCACTCCCAGGTGTCAACATACGCCGCAGCTACTTCCCATCCACAGTGAGGCCAGAGACATGCGAGATTGAGCTACACGTCTTCAGCGATGCCTCCGAAGTAGCCTACGGATCGGTTGCTTATTTGCGTGCCCAAGAGATGGGAGGAGAGATACACACTGCTTTCATACTGGCCCGCTCAAGGATAGCCCCACGTAAGCAACAATCTATCCCACGTCTAGAGCTCTGCGCAGCCCTCGCAGGAGCGCATCTAGCCACGTTAATCCAACGTGAACTCACCATTCCGGTGCATAGAACAATCTTGTGGTCAGATTCCACGACAGTACTCACATGGATTAAGTCTGATTCATGCAGATACAAAGTCTTCGTGGGAGTCAGAGTCACCGAGATTCAGGAACTAACAGAAGAAGCAAGCTGGAGATATGTGGATACCAAACACAACCCAGCTGACGTCATCACCCGGGGAATGTCCCTGGATGACCTAACCCGTCACAACATCTACAGTGACGGACCAGCATTCCTCCAGCTCCCGGAAGGAGATTGGCCTACGCCCACCCCGAGGGAAGCAAGTAGAGAGGAGGCTGAGAACAAGAAGCCTATGTTCTGTGGACTGAGCACTGTCGCCTCCACAGACCCGAACATAGATGACTGCATTACCCTAGAGAGTGCGCAACAAAGGACATTCCTGCGGCACCACCCAGAGATTCAGTCCACCACTGACATGTCAGCAGCTGACTACGAAGAAGCAGAACTTCTTCTACTACAACGAGCCCAGAGAGACTCGTTCCCCGATGAGCTAGACTATCTACAGGGAGGAAACCCCGTCCCATCAGACAGCAGACTGATTCACCTGGCACCAGAGAGTGACGCACATAATCTCATCAGAGTGGGTGGTCGCCTGCGGAGAGCCCCCGACCTACCAGATGACATTAAGCACCCGATCGTCTTGAACAGCCGACACAAGGTCACAGAGCTGATCATAAAGAAATACGACGAGGATGTGCACCACGCCGGAGCAGAGAGAGTCTTCGCGGAGATCAGACGTCGTTATTGGATATTACAAGGGAGAGAAGCAGTACGGCGCTTCCAGCGAACCTGTCTAGACTGCCGTAAGTGGCGCGCGCAGCCCAGCATACCACGGATGGCTGACCTACCCCCCTGTCGCCTCCGAATCGGCGACAAGCCATTCCACTCCACAGGCATGGACTGTTTTGGCCCGTTGTATATAAAAAGAGGAAGAGGCACCGAGAAGCGGTGGGGTATTGTATTCAAATGCATGACCACCAGAGCGATACATATCGAGCTCCTTCCGACTATGAGCACAGACTCATTCCTTATGGCCTTCCGGAGATTCATATCACGGAAAGGACAACCGTCTACATTGTTGTCTGATCATGGGACCAACTTCAAAGGCGGAGAAAGAGAGCTAAGAGAGAGCTTTCAAGCTATGGGCCCAGAACTTAAGACCCACCTCGCTCCAGCCCAGGTTGACTTCCAGTTTAATCCCCCGAACGCACCCCACTTCGGTGGAACCTGGGAACGAGAAGTACGTTCTATAAAGACAGCCCTGTATGCCGTACTCGGAGCCCAGACTGTGGCAGAGGAAGTCCTAATGACAGTCCTCACGGAGATCGAGGGAGTATTGAACTCCAAACCCCTCGGTTACGTCTCCAGTGATGTAGCAGATGTCGACCCAGTCACCCCCAACACACTCCTAATGGTGCGGCTGGACCCCGCGCTACCCCAGACAATGTACAGGCCCGAAGAAGCGAACGGCCGAAGAATGTGGAGGTACAGCCAAGTACTAGCTGACAAGTTTTGGAGCAGCTTCCTACTTCACTACTGTTGAATGCCCACGCTCCCTCTTAGGTCAGATCGATAACTTCATAACTCATTGGTCTGCCTATCTACACCTCAAACAGCGTCCTGTGAAGTGGTTGACACGCAGGACCAACCGAGTCTACAAAATGTTGTTGTTACCACTGACCGACAAGAGACAGCGAATGCACCGTTCCGACCCCCGTCAGTCATCGACCTTAGGTCGAGTGATTGCAGTTGCGGAATCTTTTAATTTATATTTGCACTGGGAAGGACTATCTATATTCAGAGGAGGTCCATTTCCCTAATCCGTCTAAGGTATTAAAGCCATACTTCTATTTGCCTTAATGCATAAGCATAGGTCTTCTTTTACTCTAACGTATTAAAGCCATACTTCTATTTGCCTTAATGCATAAGCATAGGTCTTCTTTTACTCTAACGTATTAAAGCCATACTTCTATTTGCCTTAATGCATAAGCATAGGTCTTTTACTCTAACGTATTAAAGCCATACTTCTATTTGCCTTAATGCATAAGCATAGGTCTTTTACTCTAACGTATTAAAGCCATACTTCTATTTGCCTTAATGCATAAGCATAGGTCTTCTTTTACTCTAACGTATTAAAGCCATACTTCTATTTGCCTTAATGCATAAGCATAGGTCTTCTTTTACTCTAACGTATTAAAGCCATACTTCTATTTGCCTTAATGCATAAGCATAGGTCTTTTACTCTAACGTATTAAAGCCATACTTCTATTTGCCTTAATGCATAAGCATAGGTCTTCTTTTACTCTAACGTATTAAAGCCAATACTTCTATTTGCCTTAATGCATAAGCATAGGTCTTCTTTTACTCCGTAGGGATAAAGCCTTTCTCCTCCTCCTCCGTCTGGGGAAAAAGTTCTTTTTTATATCATATATTAGGCACAATACAGGCACATTGCAGCACATTATCATTATTATTATTATTATTATTATTACTGGTAAAGTTACAATGCAAAAATACATCTCCATCCTTACCCGTCTTTTTGGGAAAAATAGAAGGCAAAACGTGGTTTCCAAAAGAAGATTGTTTTTATTTTTTAACAGTAGAAAATTACATTTTAAGGGTTCAGTTTCATTTATAAAAGTACACAGGTTTTTCAGCTTACTATATATCAGGTTTCAGTCTTCTCCTCAAAATCTCTCAAAAAAGTCTCTAAGTAACATTCTTCTTCTCTCTCCAGCTCAGTGTAAAAATCTTCCCTGCTCTCGCCAGTTGGCCCTTTTTATAAGGTCCGTCACGTCACGCCATCGTCAGTACATAGCTCCAATCACCGTACATTACGTGTCATATCCCTCCTTCAGTTATTTGTTACTTTGCAGTTACATATCAAATCAAGTAATTTATAAGAATACAATGCCCCTCTGACTAGCGCCCCCCCTTCTTGGCCTTGCATTCCAGCCGGTCACTTCTCTACTGCCTGGGGCCTCTTTCGTTCTGGGACGAGGGCGAGGCAGACTTCCGTAATATATCTTACATAGCCCACCACATACATATACAGAGATATACAGGTACAATACAGTACACGGTGTACTATATTACATTAGTTTACATTACATTATAGTCATTATAATCTGCTCTCTTCTCCTTCCTCTTCTGATTCAAGACTTCAACCAGCAACCCTCCCCGTCTGAAAGGGTTTAACATTACACAGCTCTTTCTCCTCCGTCCCTGTCTCTCTCCTCTCCAGAGGCCCATGAATGAATCATTCTGTTGGTTCACTCCCTTTTCACAGCTTTTCACAGACATTTTCTATGGAGACATATAAAGGCTCAGTTCCATTTTTTATAAGAGAGAGTTCAGTTCCAAGATTCATACTGGTCATATAGGAACGACCCAGGATGTCATTGTCAAAAAGTGTCACTTGTTCTGTGGCACATCTCACCCACTCTGTCATTCTGGGCGGTCATTGTCCATCATCAACTGAATAATGAAGCATATAATTACATGTGAAAAAAGGTATATACGGTCATATAGGAATGACCCAGGATGTCATTGTCAAAAGTGTCACTTGTTCTGTGGCACGTCTCACCCACTCTGTCATTCTGGGCGGTCATTGTCCATCATCAACTGAATAATGAAGCATATAATTACATGTGAAAAAGGTATATACGGCTATATTGTTACATAAACAACAACAAAAAATTCAAAATAGAAATCACTGTTCTTCTTTAGAGAACAGGGCTTTTGCTTTTTAAAAATTGTAATCACTGTTCTTTCTCAGAGAACAGGGCTCTTGCTTCTTTTTTTGATTATATTTCTTCCAACATTTTTATGTCATTGGTAAGGTGATTTTGATGACTTTCGTGCTTTCTTCGGCCTCTCGTAGTCCGCCCAGCCTCTGGAAGATGGTGGCGATGCACTTGTACCGGGGACTTCTTGTCTTGACCCCCCGGATCGAGAGGCCAGGGATCTTGGGTCTGGCAGGCCTTGACCTTTTTCACCTCCCCTGACTTCTTGACCGACCACACTACTGTGCTCGGTGGAGGGCAGGACAGGATAAATCTTCGGGTCCCTCCGCGCATAACGGATTCCAGATTGAACTTTGATGTTGGACGTGCTCATCTTAGGATAAAAGATCAAATCCATTCTATAATATTCGCAGCTGTTTCCCCAACTCTTGACGGTCGCCCATGTCTTGCCGAAATTTGTGTCACTCTCTCGGGTAACCATGTAGATCTTTACCCAGGCCGGGAGGATACCGGCCCAGTTACCCCCCACCAACACATGGGCGACACTGGATCTCTCTTCTGACGCAGCGTCCAAGTAGTAGAAGTCCTCGTACTGCATCCTGGTGAAAGGGTCAGAATAAGGTCTTCTCCCGGGTTTTATTCCCACTATGTCGGGCCAACTGGCAGGGGACTTAAGTTCTTCATTTGTCATCATTCTGCCAGTTCCTGTATATAACTGAGATCGTTGGCCGTCATCTACAACGTCCCATTTTCCTCTCTGGAGCGTTATTTTCTTCATCCAGGTTACTCCTAGGCCCAGAGACATTTTATCCTCCGGTGTTGTCATCGCAGTGGCTGTCTGTCCCTGGTCAGGCATTTTTGGTGAAGCCAGACTTGGTGATGATGACACGAGGGCCGCTCTCAATATATCAAGGGGGTCATGATCCAAAATACTCAATACGCTATCACCATGTAACATAAGTTCGTCTGAGATGGTATATCCCTTAACCGCCATTCTCCGGTGGTGTCTGTTCGTTCCAGCGTTCCTGTCTAGTGTGTGAGAGAGACAACACTGGTCCTCTTTTATCTTCATTTCAGAAGAGGCTCCGTCATAGTTGAAGGCCAAATTCTCTTTTTTGCATAATTTACGGCCCTCCCTGACCGGGAGAGGAGGCCCATACGACGGAGTAGATTTATTGTAATAATGACCCCTATTATCACAATGCAGGGAAGAGCCCATCTCACTATCCCCTCCACCACCGCCCTGGCTGTCTGTACCATGGAAGTGGCAAAATTCCAAACATCACCTACTCCATCTGCCACGGCCCCCCCTATATCTTCAGCTGCACGCCCGATAATGGTACCGAGTACTATCGCAAATTGAGTTATGTCTCTCCTCCTGCTCCATTCGTCCACATGCGGTGCCCTATCCTGTGAACAGGACCCGTTTGTCATGTTGTTAGCATGCGAAATGGGAAAAACACCATCCAGGTAGAATCCTCTTGTTGTCCAGCCAAACCCCGGACCCAGCCCTCCTCCCGTTTCCAAATAATCAGATATGGGTTTCCATGGGGATACAAAGTCAAACAGGGCCTTGTTGCATCCCGTACAGGTGTTAAACAGATGGTGATTGTTTCCCCGTCTGTTATTGCAGTACTGGGTATTGATGAAATTCCATCGGTTCAACAGGTATGCCTCCGGTGGCCAATAGTAGGGGAATCCTCTATCCAGGGTGTGTTCAAACAGCGTTGCTAGGGGTCCGCATTTTGAAGTTTTTGCCTGCCATGTGGCTTCATTCTGTCTATCTCCCCATTTCGCAGTGGGAGAAGAGCGGTAGCAGTTAGCCACTATCAAGGGGATGCTCACCTGCCGGGGGAATTTTGAGTCATAATACAGTGTTCCACCCTCCCCCGAAACTGCCCTCCATCTCATTAGGTCACTGGTGTCCCGTGAGGTTGGAGAGTCAAACCAGTGCATATTACTCCATGCATGTTCCTGCGGCGGAGGGTTACGCACAATGTAGTACCTTTCTACCATTCTTCGAGGGTCGCATCCTATCTCCTGAGCCTTAGCCAGAGGGAGAGTGCCCCAATGGATCCACGTACTGTTAATCCCATCCCGGGATCTCCCCCTAGTCAGGGTCCTAGTAGAAGCTAGGTCCACCATAGCTGAGGTAGCTTCCTCCACATGTAGGTGCGGATAAGTATCCTTCTCTGTACACAGACTCTGATCATTCTGCGTACAATACTGTTTCCCCCATTTACCATAAGTTGTTCCGGGGTAGGCCCCGAGCTGGGCCCCCGTCGCTCTGAAGCTTGGTTCTAGACCCCACCTCATTATGTAGCCACTAGAGGTCTTTCTAGTGAGAATAAGAGGTGGGGGTATTAGGATTTCGCCTAATTGTCTCTCTTTAATGTTTACCATAGTGAATGGTAGCTGTGGATCCTTTTCCTTCCAATCCTGTACCCACTCCAATATATCCTCTTTTTCCGATCCATCGGGATTAAGGTTTGGATTAGGTTTGCTTTCTTTTGGGGGATCTTTGTTATTGCTCCCCACCGCCACTACCAATGCTCCGGGGTATGGGGTGCTGGAATTTGGGTCTATATGCCTACCCACATTTAGTTGGAACCCCAAAAGCTGAGCAGCTAACTGTTGGTGGATGAACAGGGTCAACTTGGTCTCTTCCGTATCTGGCTCCTTCTGCCAGCATGCCGCCACCAGGTTGACCTCCTCATCCGTGAGGCCTATTCCTGCATAGGCCCTCCATTCATTGAGGGGCCGTTTTGCCCACCTGCTGTGGTATCTGTCGAATTTTGAGGGTTCTGGGTATACTCTATACCTCCTCAAATAATTCCTGAAATTCACACGACAGGTGGCTTCCTGGCCCAGAGTTCCATTCGAGTATGGGCGTGGGACCCCCATATTCCGTGCTTCTCGGCATATAGGGACTAATTCACCTGCTTCTCTCATCATTCTTTTTCCCACTTCAATGGTGGTAAGACCCCTCCAGACCTCGTCAGTTTTTGCCAGGTTATCAGATAGGCAATCGAGGAGAGAGTCTAGTATTTGCGTGCCCCACTTTCCCTCGAGTTTCTCCACCTGGCTCGGGGTCAAGGTTGGGACGTCTGTGTACCATAAGGTCCTCCCCCCCGCCAGGGGGAGACCGCGCACCCATGGAAGTGTAGGTGGGTATGGTTTGATTTTTACCCGTCCTGGGTTGGTTACCGCCACAGTCCATTTGAACCATGTAGCGGTAGTCTGAAAAGGACATCCTCCTGCTTGGTCAGTAGCTGTGAGAGGTATATCCTGTTCAGGCCGTTCCTGGACCTGAGCCTCCGGCAGAGTGTCCTGTCTGGGGGTCAAGAACCCAAAAAAGGCCTCAACCTCTCGTTCCCATGCCGGGGGCCATTTTGTATACAGGGTCACCTTGGTCAAGGTAGATTCTCCTGTGTCATCACTGGGTTTCCTGCCCGGGGTCACTTCTACTGCTCGGGTCCCATTCAGTCTGGTAGTAGAACAGTTAGATAATTCCTCCCAAGGCCCCCACTCCGGGTCACCCTGATACCTGGAGTGTGCTCTGACCCTGATGCAGGGGTATATCCGTGCCTCTCCCTTGGCTAGTTTCAATTTGGTTGAGATTTGGCCTCTGGGGCTAGAAGGGTATACTGCTGTCACCTCCGCTCCTGCCGCACCCAGGCATATCTCGTCCCTCTGAGCGGCCAAATCTTTCCATGTCATGTATGGATTACATCCCTCCTCTGGGTTTAGTAACCAGCATTGTGGTTCCGGATCAGGCAGTGAGCAGTCAGGGAATTGTTCCTTGGCCTGACCTGTGTCACTAAAAGAGGTAGATATATAGTCCGACCAGGCCTCCCATCTCTCTGATGCGTTTCTTGGTTCACACGGGACCTGAGTGACCATCCTATAGTGGGTCACTGGTATTCCTCTATGGTCCTTAATCGTTGGTTCTTCAAACTCCCATTCAGTACGAGTCCTGGGATAATCAATTGCCCTTATTAATCCCAGGGTCAGTGTGATGACAAGTACTACCAGAGTCACTCTGATTATCCATTTACTTGCCACAGCCTTGGTGGATTTCTTGGGTTGAGTCGCCAGGCTTGGCGATATCTCTTCTATGTTGGGAGCGGCCCTGTTCTCGGATTCATTGTCAGAATCTGACTGCTCCCATTCCCGATCTATATCCATTGTCAAGCAGGTCATGATCTCTCTTCGAGCAGATTCATCATTTGGGCTGGGCACCGCATATGCCCCTTTGTTTAGACAGGTCATGTGCTCATATATATAGTCCCTGCCCTTATGCGTTGGTTGTCTGCTTATGACTGGCAGGTCATGGTATTTTGGGTTGGGTGGTGCCCAATATTCTGATGTCTGGGTACTGGGCCCCAGTGTGTCTTCGGGACTAGGCCCACTGCGCATGGGTA
Source organism: Notolepis coatsorum (assembly GCF_963971535.1). Lineage (NCBI taxonomy): Eukaryota > Metazoa > Chordata > Actinopteri > Aulopiformes > Paralepididae > Notolepis > Notolepis coatsorum. The sequence goes on along the minus strand of NC_140174.1, from coordinate 19,663,036 downwards.
TGGGTTGTTCCCCGTACTCCGGGGCTACCAGGTTATAGGTGTTTGTGGGGTTCTTCCGGTAGGCCATATTCCTCCCTCTCGCCTTTCCTTCGCTGCCTGAGAAGAAAAGGTGAGACGGTTATCGCCCGTGCGCATCGAGCATGTACTACTTGGTCAAGGCTTCTGATCTTCGCCTGATGCGATCCCATATACTGGGCGCCCTTGAGCCTGGTCCCATTCCGTCGGGGTAGTGTACCCTCTTTGGTTTGATCATGGACCCCTTCCTAATGCTTCCGATCACAGGAGTGTCTTTCCCCGGGGCAATCTCCACAGAGAGGCCTCTGATAGGATGAGGCATATGCCCCACACTCAGCGTGACAGAGAGTATCACCCATTGGTATTCTTTTCCATTCACGGGTCTCTCTGTATCTCCTGGGGATATAGACTTCCCTTTCGTGCCCGTTTTAGTTACTCCAGGCCCGTCCCTCACCAGTAGTTCTAGTGATAGGGTTTCACGAAACCCTTCTCTGAGCTCTCCACTTATAGTCGTCAACCAATCGAATTCACCACCGTGTCTGTGTCCAGCGCTGGGGAAGGGCAAGGAGATCAGTCCCGAGGTTAGTAGCACAGCCCTTTTAGCCAACATCATGCGCACCAGGCTGGCTACATCTAGTAGAAGGTCATTTCCTTTTAGTCTATCATTGGTCATGACCTCCTGTCCCTTGGTGAACAGTCTTGACCTCTCCTCCGTATCCTTCACCCAGAATGTGTCTGGTCCTTTCACCAGGAACATCTTATCCCCCCTTGAAGGCATTGCCCTGGGGAAACAGGTGTTTATGGTTTTCTCAAGATAGGTTTCCATCAGGCTGGCCAGGTTTTCCGTGCTGCCCTTGAAGGCTATACCTCCTCGACCCGCGGCCCCTTTGCGGACTGGAGCATCCCCATCTTGCAGGTATCCACTGCCCTTTGTCAGGTATATTCCTGACCCTAGTTTCACTTCCGTATGGTCTTGGCATTTGGCTAGAGCATAACCCAGCCATGAGCACCCGCACTTGGATGCTAACTGTGGGGTCATAGGAGGGTACGCTGCCAGTACTATACGGGGTCCATATTCCATATAACATGCTTGGCAGACAATTATTCTGCATCCCCTCGGGCCTTCTTTTGGCCCAAAGGTGTAGGTATCATCGCCTGGGCGATATAGAGGTTTGTGATCCGTGGGGACCTGTTCTGGACGATTCCGTGAGGGTCCTTGCCATAGTAGGTTAGTCACCTGGACGAGGCACAAGGTGCATTTATCCAGGTTGTGTCCCCATTTCGTCCATCTGATTATACTTCCTCCTGGTCCCTCCACAGGTTCTGCGTCCGGGGTGTCGGGGTGACGTATTAGTGATCTGTTATCCGACAGATACCCCTTTTTCGCCGCCTTAACTGCTCCATCAGCCACACCCATAAAAACGCTGGCGCCTCGTATGTTTCCAGTGTCCCCGTTCAAAGGGGACAATCCTGGCGCCATACAGATCAATATTTTGTGCCTGGCGCACTCCAAGGCGAAGGGCATGGATTCTCTAAGTCCCGGTACACCCCTTTGGGCCATCTTACTTCCCGTTTTCTGTGGCGTAGAGCTTGAGATTCCAGCCATCTTTCCCTTTCTTCACCCGGTCTTGCGGACTTGATTTACGTGCACTATACCTAGGTTCTGTAATCTAAATCGCCTGGGACTAAGTATTTCAACGATGGTATCTTTGCTTTCACACTTCTTGCTGGGATTTCCTGCCAGGGGTTTTCGGAGCACCCACACGGCTTCACCTAAGGAGAAGGGAGAAGAGACAGCCGTGTTATCTTCTGAAACACATCTCTTATCCTCTCTTCCCAAGTTCACAGCTTGGTGTATCCTAAGGAGAGAGATTGGTTCATCCCAGGATCGCAACATATCCTCCTTGATTATCTGCTCTTTTATAGAGCGCACAGCCCTCTCGGCCACTCCGTTCGTATTGGGCTGGTAGGGCACCGAGTATTGGGCCATTACACCCGCTTCCTCCAGTAGTGTCTTCACTGTTCCGTGAGTGAAGTAGGTGGCATTATCCATCCTGAGCGATGTAGCCCTTGGCTCTTCCCTTAGGAACTGTGATATGCAGTTGCATATTACTGCAGCCGTTGGAGTGGGGATAGGGTACATTCTGAGTCTACCTGGCCCATTGTCCACTATCACCAGTCCCTGCCTGTGTTTTTTTTTTGTCCCCTCCGACATGGGTCCAAACACGTCGGCGGAAAAATGCAGCCCTGCATCCGATACTGCTATTTGTCCCAGTGGCACAGGCTCAGGTTTCGTCCCTCTCACCAGCGCACATTGTTCACAGGCCTTCCGGATTGTTATCGCTCTTTGTTTCGCTTTAGGTATGTGAATGTGGTTGGTTCTTAGGTATACCAACATCCTCTTACTTCCAACATGTCCAAGGTTATCATGTACCAGTCGGATCATGTGAGTAGCCTCGTCCTCCGGTACTCTCACTGTGCCGTTGTCTTCCCAGGCAGTGGGCGTGACTAAGGCCAGTCTTTTGAGTTTTAGCCCGCTGACCTCAGGGCGGTTTTGGGCCAGGGTGTCGACTTCTTTGTTTCCCTGGTAGTGGACCCCGGTTTCCTCCGTATGGCTTTTTAGCCATTTCCAAGCTATTTTCATGCCTCGGAATTGTTCCACTATGAGGGCCCAGAGGTCACCATGGGCCATTGGTCTGCCTGTGCTGGTTTCATATCCTTTCGCTTTCCAGTACTCCAGGTTCTCTGTTCCTCCGTTGTAACAGTATTGGCTATCGGTTACAATAAGTAGTTTCGGTATGTGCTTCCCTTTGGCCATTATTATGCCCTCCAGTATAGCTGTTACCTCTGCCGTTTGGGCTGATCCCTCGGTCCAGCCACTCGCTGTTTTGATGTTCTCATTGTTGTGTTTTAGAACATAGGCCCACTTGGCCTTTGTTCCGTCCTGTTTGTGCTGACTTCCGTCTGTGTAGAGTACCCAGTTGGGTTCGGCCTCAGGCTCGGTGAGCTTGGTTTTCGTTTCTAGGGGACACTTGGTTCCTGTTGTGATAAATCTCATTTTAGGATCTGTTAACATCATTGACCAATGTCCCCATCGTGAGGTCATGGCCCTCGAGCCTGTAATAGTTCCCTTCGAGGCACTCTGCAGGGCAGGAAATTCGGTGGTTACTATTATATCTTTGTCTTGAGCCAAGTCCTTCAGGGCATTCCAGAATCGAAATACTCCACATAGGATTCGTTCTTCTTCTGTATACCGCTCCTCCGTATTGGTGAACTGCATGGATAAAAGTAGACAAGGGGTCTTCCCCTTTCTATTCTGACATTTCAGAGTTATCCCTTGCGTACCCTCCACTTGTGGGAATACTTCTAGATGTTTGGTGGGGTCTCTTTTTTCCAGATCTTTGCAGTTTTCCAGCACATGGGTTTTGAACACCGTCCAGCCTGGCTCCACTTCCTCTATGGGGATGTTCCTATTCCTAGGGTTTTTTCCCTCGAGGGCTTTGCCTTTCAGTTTGTGGAGCGGGGATGCCTTTGTCGCATAGCCAGGCACATGGGTCATAATGTGGCCGCATTTTCCCATGGCAGAGTCCAGCTGACTCAGGGACACAGGCTTCTCAATGGCCGCTACCTGATCCAGGTATTCCCTGCTGACTGACTTTCCGGTGTCCGTTATGTTGAAACCCAGATACCTCAGGGTATGTTTCGCGATCTCGCACTTCTTGAGGCCTATCTTTAACCCGGCCCTGGAGAGGCGGGTCACTACCTGGTCCAGTAGTTCCAAGTGTTCTTGTTCCGAGTCATTGGTCCAATACACATCGTCGATGTATATGGTGACATCCAGGCCTCTCAGGATGTCCTCAATGACTCCTTGGAACACATTCGGGGAGTTTTTATACCCCTGTGGTAAAACTGTCCATCCATAGGACAGCCCGTTCCAGGTGAACGCCGTCTTCTGGGTGGATAGGGGGTCGATAGGTACTGACCAGAATCCATTAGCCAGGTCAATGCTAGACTTCCAACGTTTGTTGGGCAGATTCCTGGTTGTCTGTGCTATGTTTATCATTGTCCTGGTATCTGAGCATGTTCTAGCATTCAGGGCAATTAAGTTGTGCACTAATCTCCATGACCCATCAGGTTTGGGGACTCCCATTACAGGGGTATTTGTTAGAGCAGAGTCCAACATAGTCAACACGCCCATTTCTTCCAATTCTGCGATGGTTTCTGTCAGCTCCTTTTTGCACCTCGGGTCCACCCTGTGCTGTGCTTGTCTCGGTGGTATGGTCCCCTTTATAGTGTGTGTATACTTGGGGTCCACCCTTCCCACGTCGTTCTTGTGGGCAGCATATAAGCCTCTCTTGAGTATTTCTCGTATGAGGATTTTCTCGTGGCTTTCGGACTCTTCCACTACCTTTTCCATTTCGCCCCGTATGTCCACTGGCTTCATATATTTGACACGGACTCCGTGCTGTGTCCTTTGCGGGTCACCCTTGGGTATGAATTTTTCCTTTTCGTACAGTAGTATCAAGTCTTTTGGGGATAACAGGGGTTCCGAATTAGGTGGTCCTACCACTCCTGATATCCCATGCTTCTCCCCTGTTCCCATGAGGGCTCTGGTCCCATTACCTAATTCCACTTCTATGGATCCGGTAATGGGTGTATTTACATGCAGGGAAATTTCCGCTCCGGTGTCTACTAGGTATTGGTCGTTTCCCACTTGACACGTTAACTTCCCATCCGTCTCCTGTGTCTTGAGTGCAATAGCATTCAGTAGGGGCCTCTCCTGGGGATCTATATTGAGGGTTAATAGACTCTCTGTCACTCTGTCTTCTTCCCATGTTCGAGTGTCATGTGTCACATCACCAGGAGGCCAGGATTCTATTCTCTCTCCTTCCGGGATCTGAATTCCTCCCTTGTTGCCCTCCTTTCTGCTTGCTTTTCTGGGGTTAATGCGGCCCACTCGTCGGGAGGTAGGTACATGTAATTCTTCTTCTCTTCCTTGTCCTTGGTTATCCTCGGGGGGAACTCCTTGGAGCCCCCCCTTTTGTCGTTTTTTGAGTAGATAGGTTTAACGTTAGCCGCTGGCTGTTGCTGGGCTCTGGGAGGCCGAATTTGAGCCTTCTCCTCTCGTGGGTTCTCCCCTTTCCTTTCACTTTTATTGTATTTGGTTTGAGAAAGCATTTTGACTTGGTCATACAGCCTGCATTCCGTCCGTAACTGATCTCGGGACCATGCTGCGCATTTGGCTGCTAGACGGTTACCCCCTGGTACTCCTATGAACAATTTTTCAAGTAGTAAGCCTGATCCTTGCACAGGTCCTCCACGTATGACTGATTCCGCTGCAACAGTGAGAGACACACTCCCGTCTCTCACCTGTGGGATTAGTTTCTCCACCATATTTTCCCCTGGATCTTGACCGGGGGTTCTCACTTCTATTTCCATCATTTGGGCCATAGATGCCCCTTCGGGGATCTCCAGTCCTTTGAGGTGTCGCAAAATGCGAGCGGCATCCGGGTCATCGTAGAGAGGGGACCCATGAAAAATCTGAGCAATCCTATGGATATAAGCAGCCTGGGTCTCCCCATGATTCATTTCTGGGGCCAGTTTCTTGAGCACTTGGGTTTTGCTCAATAATTCTTGTGCTTTGTTGCTTTCTCCATATTGGGCACCGTCATACAGACTCCTATCGGTATGTAAACTCTTTCCTCTTGGTCGGTATATGTCTCCGGGAGATTGGGCCAGTATGGAGTGAGGGCTTACCTCCGGGCGGTGTTCCCCTGTGCCGTGTCCCAGGGCTCGGATTGGGCTTATGGACGGGGCTTTGTTCAACCAGTGTCTTTCTCTCCTGGCTATTTCGGCCATGGCCCTGTCCCGTTTGTACACTTGTTCGCGCAGTACGTCATAGCCAGCATGTAAATATGCATGCTTGTATGGTTCCGTTATTCCCGCGTGAGACAACACTTTCTCTGCCTCAGGTGACCGTGCTAAGGCCCGAGCCTTCCTCCATGTCACGGGATATGCTGGCATAATATCCCCTGTTTCTTCTCCTGCCAATTCTCCTTCACTTTCGTCGGAGACGTCCTCCAATCCTGAGCTCCAGGTCAAGCCTGAAGGTGACTGGAAGGCGGTGCCCTTCAGGGGGGGCCCGGGGCCTATAGGTCTCAGTTTGACCGGTTTGGCTCTCTTGTTCCGAGGCCTAGGAGGTTCGCCCCTTGGGTACCGAACTCTCTCCCTAGATCTTGACCTAGATGAGGACATTGAGGAGGCTCTGGAGCTCGACCGATCCAGGTCTCTCTCTTCTCCTGAGTCCTGATCTGAATCAGTATACTCCGGTCCGCTATCTGTCGGGTCGTCCCCTGACTCCTGGGGACAGCCTAGTCGTCTAAGAATACTCTTAGCCCGGGATTTGACAAGTCCATCCCTTTCTGGTTCAAACTGTACTGTTGGTTTCCGGGGAGTGGATGATCTCCCTCTTTCTGTTGTTCGGGAGAAGCTCTGGGAATTGGACTTTTCCTTCCTGGGTCCAATTCCCGACCCCTCAGTGTCTGGAGGGGGATTGAGGGATATCGATGCCGGTTCACTGTCCTCATCCTCCTCACTCTCTCCTGCTTCAGTCAAGGCCTGGGTTATTCCCTCATGGTCCTTGGGTTCTACCATGAGGCAGATTTCCGTGTGTTTTGCACTTCTTATGGTTGAGATTGCGTGGACTACTGCCTCCCCCAACCATATGCCTCTTTGGCCATATACTCGAGACCTGCCCCACATCAGGTTTATAGCTAGTCGGTAGGGCATGTCCTTGGTACCATGGCCAGCATAGATTTCTCTTCTCTGCAGTAGATCCTTCATCCGGGACACCAGATTGTCCCAGTTCTTTTGTGAGGACTGTATTTTATTGTACCTGTTTTGGCTCAGTGTCACATGGACAACTTTCTCCGCGTGAAACACATTATAATCACACTCAGTGATTACTGCCTTGCCCGGTTTTAGGGGTTCTTTGGTCCTTATTTCCATCACCTGTTTCCTCAGGTTCCGGTAATAAGCGCCTCCTGCCGCTACCATGCTCGTTTCCCATCTACCATAGCTCGTCAAAGATGGTCCAGTGAAGGTGAGAATCGACCATGGTGCGTCAGAGTTGTCGGTCCAGACTGGGTAGTTAGTGACTGTTATGTCTGGTGTTTCTTTGTGAGAGTCGGTAGATATTCCTCTCGCCCCGGAGTGTTCACCACGGCGAGAGGTGGAGGCTGCTCTCGCTTGTTTCACTTCCTCGTGAACACGTGGTCCTGGGCTTAAGTACCCCAGGGAGTAATCTCGCCCTGGGGTCGATGTAGCCATTGGTGTAGCTGATCCCCCCAGCGTCTGTAGTTGTCCCCCGCTAGTAACTTCCCTCATTTCACATCCAGAGGGGTCACTAATGGAGCGGGGATCCCTCTGGCTGATGTACTTGTGAGGGGGTACAGGCCGTGCTTGGTCCGCGTCTGCTCCTGAGTCCTGACTACGTTCCTGCGTCACCCCCTCCTGGGTGTGCCTCGCACCGGAAAACTGGAGTGCAGGGCTTCCAGGGTTAGTGAAACCCCCTGAGCCTTCTCTCTCAGTGCTGGGAGGCCGAGTGTCTGGTATTTCCTCATACATCCTCCCGGGTCCAGACGGGGGCCACGTGATTTGGGCCCTCTGTTCTGAGTGACTCGCTTCCCGTGGTGTTCCCTGAGGACCAGACCATGTCTGGTTTCTGTATGCCACCTCGTTCATGACCTGTGTGAGGTCTCCGACCATAGTGGGCTCAATTTCTTCGAACAGATTTCCCCAGCCATTTCGGTAATGTGATGGCCATGCCTCCATTTGAGCTCTGCGCACTGTGTTTGCTTGGTATTTGTCCGGGACTAGCAAGACCACTGCCATGGATGCCGCCGGTATTTCTTGGTAGGCTTCCAAGAAGCACCATATGCTCGTGTTGACGTCATAGTGCCAGATCCCTGTTCCGAACAGTGTCATGACTAGGCTTGTTATGCCTATTCTCTGGGCTTGTCTGAAAATGCTCCTGTAATATGCCAGGAGTACTCGGGTTTGGCTTTCAAGGTCTGTTCCGGGCAGTATGTCTTGCATGGCAATTGTCAGTATCCCCTCGTAACCCTTATTTTTAAGTAGGTAGGGGACTCCTACCAGCACTGTGCCATCCTTAAGGAGGTTATGAGGTTGTCTGGCCACTTCTCTTGCACACCATTCGGCGTAGCCGGGTCCTGCCATGTCTTGTATGGCTTTTGCCATTCCCCCCCCATTACGTAGGCCTCTGTTGGCTGGGTTAACCACAAAGGTGTGGTTTCCTTTTGGTACAAAATTTTGTAACCATATGGAGCAGACCCATAGGTGCTGTATATGCTTAGGGTTTCCTGGTTGAGATCTGGGTTTGATAGTACATGAGATTTCATTCAACCTTGACATGCCAGGGGGCATGGTCTGCTCCTCTGGCGTAGAGTGTGTTGTAGGGACTTGGGGCAGGGGGCTCCACTGTCCCTGAAGTCCCAGGCCTTCGGGCCAGTATGCAGGGGCCGTAGCCTTCGGAACCGTTCGTGTTCCAATTACGGCCTGCTGTCCAGCTGGCAGCTCTGGATATAGGGGTTCGCTTGGTTCTGTGAATTCCTCACTTCCCGCAAACGTATCAGGGGACTCAGGGCGGTCCTCCCGTTCTCCTGGGTAGTCCAGACCCAGGTCGGGTATAAACACCCCCAATCTCTCCTCCGAGGGTAATTCCTCCTCTATGGTGTGGGAATGATTGTGAGACATCGTGTTAGCACTGGTCTGTTAGCCGATGGTGAGCTAGTTAGCTTCCGCCTGGCTTCGTGTCACGTAGCCTCGGGCTAGGTAGCCATCCAGTTAGCATTCAGTACACCCCTGGCTTGTTGGCGGATGGCGAGCTAGTTAGCTTCCAGTTCTGTGAACGGTCTTTTCGACTGTGCTTCACATCCAGTCTCTCCTTACAAACAGGGTCTCTGGGCTAGGGAACCCTCGCTTTTCTGTGAACGGTCGTTTTGACTCGCTTCACATCCACACTCCGCTTACAAACAGTGTCTCTGGGCTAGGAAGCCCTCGCTTTTCTGTGAACGGTCGTTTTGACTCGCTTCACATCCACACTCCGCTTACAAACAGTGTCTCTGGGCTAGGAAGCCCTCGCTTTTCTGTGAACGGTCGTTTTGACTCGCTTCACATCCACACTCCGCTTACAAACAGTGTCTCTGGGCTAGGAAGCCCTCGCTTTTCTGTGAACGGTCGTTTTGACTCGCTTCACATCCACACTCCGCTCACCAACAGTGTCTCTGGGCTAGGAAGCCCTCGCTTTTCTGTGAACGGTCGTTTTGACTCGCTTCACATCCACACTCCGCTCACCAACAGTGTCTCTGGGCTAGGAAGCCCTCGCTTTTCTGTGAACGGTCGTTTTGACTCGCTTCACATCCACACTCCGCTCACAAACAGTGTCTCTGGGCTAGGAAGCCCTCGCTTTTCTGTGAACGGTCGTTTTGACTCGCTTCACATCCACACTCCGCTTACAAACAGTGTCTCTGGGCTAGGAAGCCCTCGCTTTTCTGTGAACGGTCGTTTTGACTCGCTTCACATCCACACTCCGCTCACAAACAGTGTCTCTGGGCTAGGAAGCCCTCGCTTTTCTGTGAACGGTCGTTTTGACTCGCTTCACATCCACACTCCGCTTACAAACAGTGTCTCTGGGCTAGGAAGCCCTCGCTTTTCTGTGAACGGTCGTTTTGACTCGCTTCACATCCACACTCCGCTCACAAACAGTGTCTCTGGGCTAGGAAGCCCTCGCTTTTCTGTGAACAAAGCATGAAAGTGATTTTTGCACTGCAACTTCACCCAGCAGAATTTTCACAGTAATCACAAAAATATACTTTAAGCGTGATCCTTTGTTTAAGTAGAACCTCCTACTTTTTTCTTTTTTGACTGTAAGAAAACATTACGTAACTTTTTAGTCATGAGTAAACCTTTTTACCGCAATCACAAAAATATACTTTAAGCGTGATCCTTTGTTTAAGTAGAACCTCCTACTTTTTTTTTTTTTTTTTTGACTGTAAGAAAACATTACGTAACTTTTTAGTCATGAGTAAACCTTTTTACCGCAATCACAAAAATATACTTTAAGCGTGATCCTTTGTTTAAGTAGAACCTCCTACTTTTTTCTTTTTTGACTGTAAGAAAACATTACGTAACTTTTTAGTCATGAGTAAACCTTTTTACCGCAATCACAAAAATATACTTTAAGCGTGATCCTTTGTTTAAGTAGAACCTCCTACTTTTTTGATTTAGCCAAATCTGTAATTTAATTTTTACTCCAGAGGATTTTGACAGTAGTCCTGTCTTCTTCGGCCGTTTTAGCACCTATTTTGGTTAGTATAAATGCCCACCCAGGGACGCCATGTTGAATGCCCACGCTCCCTCTTAGGTCAGATCGATAACTTCATAACTCATTGGTCTGCCTATCTACACCTCAAACAGCGTCCTGTGAAGTGGTTGACACGCAGGACCAACCGAGTCTACAAAATGTTGTTGTTACCACTGACCGACAAGAGACAGCGAATGCACCGTTCCGACCCCCGTCAGTCATCGACCTTAGGTCGAGTGATTGCAGTTGCGGAATCTTTTAATTTATATTTGCACTGGGAAGGACTATCTATATTCAGAGGAGGTCCATTTCCCTAATCCGTCTAAGGTATTAAAGCCATACTTCTATTTGCCTTAATGCATAAGCATAGGTCTTTTACTCTAACGTATTAAAGCCATACTTCTATTTGCCTTAATGCATAAGCATAGGTCTTCTTTTACTCTAACGTATTAAAGCCATACTTCTATTTGCCTTAATGCATAAGCATAGGTCTTTTACTCTAACGTATTAAAGCCATACTTCTATTTGCCTTAATGCATAAGCATAGGTCTTTTACTCTAACGTATTAAAGCCATACTTCTATTTGCCTTAATGCATAAGCATAGGTCTTCTTTTACTCTAACGTATTAAAGCCATACTTCTATTTGCCTTAATGCATAAGCATAGGTCTTTTACTCTAACGTATTAAAGCCATACTTCTATTTGCCTTAATGCATAAGCATAGGTCTTCTTTTACTCTAACGTATTAAAGCCATACTTCTATTTGCCTTAATGCATAAGCATAGGTCTTCTTTTACTCCGTAGGGATAAAGCCTTTCTCCTCCTCCTCCGTCTGGGGAAAAAGTTCTTTTTTATATCATATATTAGGCACAATACAGGCACATTGCAGCACATTATCATTATTATTATTATTATTATTATTACTGGTAAAGTTACAATGCAAAAATACATCTCCATCCTTACCCGTCTTTTTGGGAAAAATAGAAGGCAAAACGTGGTTTCCAAAAGAAGATTGTTTTTATTTTTTAACAGTAGAAAATTACATTTTAAGGGTTCAGTTTCATTTATAAAAGTACACAGGTTTTTCAGCTTACTATATATCAGGTTTCAGTCTTCTCCTCAAAATCTCTCAAAAAAGTCTCTAAGTAACATTCTTCTTCTCTCTCCAGCTCAGTGTAAAAATCTTCCCTGCTCTCGCCAGTTGGCCCTTTTTATAAGGTCCGTCACGTCACGCCATCGTCAGTACATAGCTCCAATCACCGTACATTACGTGTCATATCCCTCCTTCAGTTATTTGTTACTTTGCAGTTACATATCAAATCAAGTAATTTATAAGAATACAATGCCCCTCTGACTAGCGCCCCCCCTTCTTGGCCTTGCATTCCAGCCGGTCACTTCTCTACTGCCTGGGGCCTCTTTCGTTCTGGGACGAGGGCGAGGCAGACTTCCGTAATATATCTTACATAGCCCACCACATACATATACAGAGATATACAGGTACAATACAGTACACGGTGTACTATATTACATTAGTTTACATTACATTATAGTCATTATAATCTGCTCTCTTCTCCTTCCTCTTCTGATTCAAGACTTCAACCAGCAACCCTCCCCGTCTGAAAGGGTTTAACATTACACAGCTCTTTCTCCTCCGTCCCTGTCTCTCTCCTCTCCAGAGGCCCATGAATGAATCATTCTGTTGGTTCACTCCCTTTTCACAGCTTTTCACAGACATTTTCTATGGAGACATATAAAGGCTCAGTTCCATTTTTTATAAGAGAGAGTTCAGTTCCAAGATTCATACTGGTCATATAGGAACGACCCAGGATGTCATTGTCAAAAAGTGTCACTTGTTCTGTGGCACATCTCAATATCGTATACTACATTTATTTAAATGGTGATTTCATTGGATGTTTACTGTTAATGCTTGTATGTCTAATTTGATGTTATGTTTAAAAAAAATAAAAATAAAAATACAAAAAGATAAAAAATAAATAAAAATAAAATAAAAATCATTCCGGATCCTAAATGAATGTTGTTGTGTGCATGTATCCCTTCCCTACTTCCCATTTCCCCATGTGGAACACACCTAATAGGATAAATTACATGCTGGTGCTCTAGTGCAACATTGAGTGGCTGAATGTTATCTATAGCACATTTAAGTCCAAACCTAAGAAAACTCTCCCTTTCAGTGTCTCTTTTGACATGATTCTTGTACCGGATCTCCTCTCTGGTAAACAAGAATACCCTGAAGACTCTGGCAGGAGCACTCATTCAAGGGTACTATGACTATGCTTGCACCTCATGGTACCAAAGCACCTCAAATGCGCTAAAAACAAAATACTCCTATACTTCCTGAGTAACTTGCCCAACACACTGCTTAATGGTTGTTTAAATATTTTACATGGGGCACGTATAATCAGGATTTCTTTTGTTACATAGACTTAATTTCCTGCATTCTGTATTAGACAAAGTCTGCCACCGCGCCCTCTACAACAAACAGCCATCAGTCGTTAATTGACTTTACACTTTTTAGACAGTAGAGGTTGAGTACTTTATTATCTAAAGATGGTGAGTTAGAGTGTTGTGTTTGTTCATAGTTAAAGACAGTAGAGGTTGAGTACTTTATTAGCTAATGATGTTAAGTTAGAGTGTTGTGTTCATTCATAGTTAGACATTAGTAGAATAGACACAACGTGAGGTAATCACCATCCATTTTAAACCGGTTATTACCTAATGCTAACGTTAGCAGATAGACACGAGAGCGGTAACATTACAGCTTGGCGTTAATGTTGTTATTGATTGATTGATGAGTCGGCATTTAATACAGAGGTGCTGTCTGCATTTAATACAGAGGTGCTTCACAGCGCGGCGTTTCCAATATTATAAATACGGAAACAGCTGTTCTGCGAGCGAAAGAGCTGTAGAGCGTCGCATAACGCGCGTCGATAAGGGGGCGTGTAATAGGGTAGGGTCACGTGGGGTCAGTGGCCAATCATTGGCAACGCGGAAACGCAGTTCTGTACAGTTCTGTTGTAGGTGGCATTCACGCGTACCTGCCGCGTGTACCGCGTCAGCAACGGATCCTATTTCCGGGGTTGCCCTGATTGGCCGTGACGGCCACGTGACACGCCGCGGCCACGCCCCGCGGCAGCAGACGCGGCACCGAGAGAGGCCGCCGCTGTGTTGTACTTGAACGCGGACTTGACCTGCCGCGACGCTGGAGTTCAGCTCGACAATGAGAAGCATTTTGGATAAAAGTAATCTGTACTTCTGTATGACAACAATGTATGCCTTTCAAATGTTAAATGATAAATGATTAAGCGTGGCGCGATGTGAAAGGCAGTGGGGCACAGCTCTGCACTCGGGAGATGTGGCGCGACAATGAGAAGCATTTTGGATAAAAGTATTCTGTACTTCTGTATGACAACAATGTATGCCTTTCAAATGTTAAATCATAAATGATTAAGCGTGGCGCGATGTGAAAGGCAGTGGGGCACAGCTCTGCACTCGGGAGATGTGGCGCGACAATGAGAAGCATTTTGGATAAAAGTATTCTGTACTTCTGTATGACAACAATGTATGCCTTTCAAATGTTAAATGATAAATGATTAAGCATGGCGCGATGTGAAAGGCAGTGGGGCACAGCTCTGCACTCGGGAGATGTGGCGCGACAATGAGAAGCATTTTGGATAAAAGTATTCTGTACTTCTGTATGACAACAATGTATGCCTTTCAAATGTTAAATGATAAATGATTAAGCGTGGCGCGATGTGAAAGGCAGTGGGGCGAAACAGCTCTGCACTCAGAAAAAAAACATGGCGCGACAATTGCTGCTGCTGCACTGGCGTTGAAGTGGGGAAGCGGCAGTGAAACACAGCAGCCTCTGCGTTTTGCCGCGGGGCGTGGCCGCGGCGTGTCACGTGGCCGTCACGGCCAATCAGGGCAACCCCGGAAATAGGATCCGTTGCTGAAGCGGTACACGCGTACCTGACGCTTAAATAAAAGAAGCGCCACCCCCTGGTCACATAAATCCACTGCACATTAAATCCATTTTGGCCATTACACCCCGGCCCCTAATTGTTAAGGCAGGCAGGCATAACAATTCAAAAGATAAATAAACAAAACAAAAAAGAGCCAAAACATGTGCATCTACATTTCAAGAACCAAACACAGTTTTGTCACCGGCCTTACAATGGTGCTACTTTTAGTCTGCAATTTCACAGAACGCACCAGACCTTGTTTGTCTGGAAAGACCTCCAGAACCCTGCCAAGTGGCCAGGACCCACGAGGAGCTGAAGAGTCCATGATGACTACAATATCTCCAGCTGCCAAACTCCTTTTTCTCTTGTCCCAGAGAAAGCACAGAAAATCACTGTCTTCCTCAGCGACCTTCACCTGGTGGAACATGGATTGAATGTCACCCATGAATGCCACCGGTTCCTCTCTGAAGCGAGTTAGCACTCCTGGCTCCTCCTCCTTTCCTGGTTATTCGACTTCCTGTTTCCTCTTCCTTCATCTACCCCTGTGTTGGTAAAAGCTGGTAGGTCAGGAAGGATTCTGTCTGCTGGAAGATCCGCCATCTTTTGCTCCACTGCACTGTCACTGTAGTTTGCAAAAGCTGCATTCAGCGATGATCTTCTTAACAGCTGCATGGGCATTGGTGATCCAAAATGTCTTTCTCACTTTGGACATTGTGTGAGAGTCCTTCCACCATGTCTCCGATTCTGGTGTACATGCTTGAGAATGTGCATTGAAACATGCTGGTCCTTGGAGAGAATGAGTGGAGGTTTAGCTTCCTCTGGTGTTGATCCTTTGCTCAATCTTCCTACAACTCTCAAGAGTCCATCTTCAAACGCTGTATCCAGCCTAGTCACTCCCACATTGTTGGGCAGACAGACCTTGTTGTTAAAAGGTCATTTCAAACAGTACCTCTCCTCCTGAATCACTGCTGAACTTTCCAATTTTTTCAGATGGCTTAGGTCTTCCCTGGACACTTCCTTCTCCTTCACAGCTACTTCTTTGAAGTTGTGATTGTCCTGATTGGCCAGCATTTCTTCCCGTCTGCACACTGAGATCCTGTTCACCGTAGCAGAGGGAAACTCTGACTCCACAACACCACTGTTTCCATTCAGTGGACCATTAAGGACCCATCCCAGCACTGTCCTTATAGCATACGGGCCATTCCCGTGACTGTTGATGACCTCCCAAGGTTCCAATATCTTGGGAGTGTTGTTTCCAATCAACAAGAACTTCTGTATGAACCGTAATTCATTATAGTTCATTGTAAAATAGCAACAGTAGTGTAATTATGGTCAAAACCCTATAAATAGCATTTGGAATAATAGATCTTTCTCTCAGAATGAATGCAGCATGGTTTATATAGCGTTATCGGAATATACGGGGTGTAGGCTACTGACTGACTGCGCTCCGCGTATCTCAACTCGTTATTATTTTGCGCACAGACCGCAGAAACACGGGAACGTTTTGATTATATTTAAAAGGCTTTACGTTAAATGAAACAAGTGGAGTTTCGAAGCTGTAAGCAGAGTCATATGAACACCCACGATATAGTGTTCTTCCCCCTTTTTACTGCATAAGAAAGAATAGAAAACGCATTGCAATGACACCAGATAGTGGACAGACTATGTATATGATGGGATTCAAGTTCGCGTTTTTGTTGATCATAGGCATGCTGTCAGAGTATGATATCTTAATCAAACATTCTAGAACATTTGTCGTCACAGATCATGTCCTAATAGAACATAGGCTATGGCATGGTCCATCGTGATATTGTGTGGACTGTTATTATTACTGTACCGGTACCACCCATTGTGACAACAGCCTTGTGAGTCCCGCACACAAACATGATGGAATTCAAGTTCATGTATTGAAAGGCAGGCTACATCATACATGCAGTGAGATTCATTGTTCTTGTATATGCTCTCGTATTATTGTTTATATAGGCTACCCAATACTGACATCAAAATAGATTGTATGTAGTATGCCTCTAGAAATCATATGCAGCAGGTAGAAAATTGACGGAAGATCCATCGCGATTTGGAATAAAATTGAGGAGAACTTTAATCCCTGGGTATTAATCAAACAACACGGGAAAAGGCAGTCATATTCCAGCGCGGTCTTTATTAGTGTTTGCGCTGCCCAGGCAGCAATGGTTAATAGATATCATATCCGACATCACCGTTCTCATAACACGCTTCCCTCGGCTTAGTCCATTTTTCCACATTTCATGGGGGTATACCATTACCGTATATGGTTAATCGGGGCGGTTCTGGTATGCAAATACTTAAAACAGTGCACGAGCTCAAACGTAGGATCAAAGTCATATTCATCATGACAGGTGTGCGTAGAACCTGCGTACGCACGTGTGGTGAATCCCGATTTTCCTGTGCGTACACTGATTCTACATTCTGTGCTTACGTGTGAAAATAGAACATATTCTACGTCCACGTTGATGAATGAGGGCCCTGGAATGCTGTTGATGTACCAGAGCAGCAGTTATTTCATTTTGCCTCTCCATGATGGTAAGCATGTTTGCAGGTTGGTTTGAATTGATTTGAACATTATCAGTTGTTCCCATTCTGCTTTCCTGTTCCTTGTGGTTGTGGTTATATTGGCGGTTAGTAGCAGTGCTATGCCATTGGCCACATTCCTTTGGTCTCACATCCACAGGCTTTTTTGGTGGCATTGACAATTGTGTCAATTTACTTTGTTGCATTAATGTCCCAGGTTGATATTCTCTTGCAATAGGATTCAAGACCTTGTGGTGTTCCTTTTCAAAATAGGAATTCATTCCATTTGAAGGTGCACGAGATGAATATTTGTTTTCAGAGGAGTGCAACACAGCCAACCTTGCAGTGGTTGCAGCCAATTCAGTGTCCACCTCCAGTTGTTCCTTTTTTCTCTTCAGCCTTAGTTCCTGCTCCTTCAACTGTAGTTCCTGCTCCTCCAAATTCTTTTAGAGATTCAGCACGAGCGACAAGTGCAGCTCTATCGGCTTCAGCTAAAACCCTGGCAGATGATCTACTACTTGTTTTTGAATATTTACTCACAATGTTTGACACACTGTCATTTGGAGCAATACCATCATCACCTAAATGCAAATCACCTTCAGTTGTTTTACCATCAATTTCATCATGTACATTCGTTATACCTTCATTGTTTGAAACCCACAGTTTTGCATTTGAAATACTTTGACAACATTTTTGCTTTAAACCAGATGTCTTGTTTTTCCTTCTCATCATGTAACATATAACCCAACAGATTGTCATGCACGCATTTCGCCTCATAACACACCTGACTCAAATCTGTAAGAGCATTCTCTACTTTTGCCTTTTCATTATTTAACATGAAACCATGAATTGCATTTCTTATGTTGGCTGCCATGTTAAATCTACGTTTTCTGCTGGCTTCCAATTTGCCACAATTTTCTGCAATAGCCTTTGCAGTCATTTTAACGACACGTTTTCCAGTGACGTCACCGCTAGCAGCGGAGCGCACTGCGGTCTCCATGGAAACGTTTGACGCCGGTTTGCGCGTCTCCATGATATTAAATAGTCAGTGAGTTAAGCGAGATGGCTGGCGAGTCGCGCAACAAAGTCAATACAAAAAAGGTCCGTGTGTAAAAGTAAAAGTCAAGTGTCATTCCACTTCAGCAACCATGGATTTATGCTTAACCCCAAGTTATGTGCTCGAACAATTTACATGGCCATGCATTTATATAGCGCTATAAACATACCTCCTTGCATTGGGTACC
Organism: Notolepis coatsorum; assembly: GCF_963971535.1. Lineage (NCBI taxonomy): Eukaryota > Metazoa > Chordata > Actinopteri > Aulopiformes > Paralepididae > Notolepis > Notolepis coatsorum. Next base: position 19,644,860 of record NC_140174.1, on the reverse strand, counting down.
ATGCTGTGGCTCGCGGTCCAATACTGATCCTCAGCCAAACTTCGGGTCAGCACCGGTGTGTCCCTCGTCCACGAACGGCTGCAGGCGGCTCCCCGACGGATGCAGCAGCAAACACAGTGGAATCCTCTTCCTCCACAAACGACAACAGGCTTGTTCGAGATGGGATAGGCGGACGCAGATCTGCGCAGGTTTTACTACGGCCTCGCCAAGCGCGTTGCATGGCGGTTAGAATGTTGTCCGATTTGCTCTGAAAATCTGCCGAGGCGAGACGCGGAACTCCCGCGGGAGCGAGCCGCGCGCAGCATTCAGAGCGAGGCTCCTGTTACCTTTTTCTGTGTTAACTCGAACCTTAGTAAGAGTACAGGGGAGTGTTATCTTCACTCTAGGGCCGAAGTGGTCATGTACAGTCACGTACTGTTTTAACGTACTGTCCGGACTTCGGGGTAAATCCCTCTTGATGTGTGGTGGTGACAATAAACCACTGGAAACAGTTATCTTCAGGACTGTGCATTTATTTCCATTGTATTCTTCATATCATGCTGTTGACTAACGTTACATATCTCACAACAAGCTACCTGCTTCTGTTGTTCTTCCTGTGTACACACAGTCTGTCTCATCAGTCATCACATATTCGCTCCTTGCGTAGCTGACCTGTATGCGTGGGTGCCTCCCTCTTAAAGGAACAGACATAATCTTATAACACTACCCCCACTCTGGATGGCAATTAAAAATTAAATATAATAACATTCCAGCACCCCTATGACTACACACAAAATATCCTAAACAGATTACATAGACTTTTTTCTTTTTGAACACCCCTTGAGTCTCTGGAGTCCTTTAGGGTCACAATGCCCAAGAACATCTCCCCTTGACGGAGTAACAGTCCATAAGAAACAGTCCATAGGAAACAGTCCATTATAATCCTTAAGATAGTTGTTTCCCTTGAGAACAGGGTGAAATTGTGGAAGGTAGTGCAGTGTTAGGAGTTTAAACAGTCCACCTCCTTTCAGTGCTTCTGAGGTTCCAACACACTCTGAAAAAGAAGCATGAAACACACCTACAACGCAACGAATACAGCCCCAATATAACCACAGCTCTAACTCAATATTAAAGGCAACCTCCCAGTATCCTCTCTAGCTTCTAACTGAGTAAAACACCTGCTTCACCTGTTCACCCCAAAATAATTGTATGGTCTCACTTTTCTCACCGTAAACAAGATCACCACCAAAGTAAACTTACTCATGATGCCACAGTGCCTCAAGTGTTTTTCTTTAACCAAAACAATACAAAGTCTTTCAAACAACAAACTCCTTTCAACTATTTTTTTCTTTAAACAGGAGTAATATAACCCTTTTTTTTTTAGTAAGTCACCCACTCTCCATATTTATCTGGAGGTCTCCTGGTCCTGCTAGACCTGCCCCTGGATGTTTGGCACTGAGTGGAGTCCATAACCGTTGCTTTTTGAGTACGTTGCACTGCACTACCCCCACTAGCATGAACCTCCTCTGTACTCGAGGAGACTTGGGCTGTGTGTGGCGAAGAGGGGAAAGCAACAGGGCTCAAGGGAATGTCTGTAGATGACTCTGCTTCCTGTCCACTATCACTCCCCGCCGCCGTATCCGGAAACAGATTAGCCAGGAACAGATCAGAGTCGATGAGGCTGGTATCTGGAATGGGTGGTAGAACCTCAGCAGGGTTCCAGACTTGTGCTTGTTCGATGACCCAGACATTATCCAACAGGGTACGGGAGTGGTATGGTTTGAGTTTGTCATGGTGCACTACTTTGACTTTTGCCTTAGGCCCCTTTTTGATGCGGTACACCAAGTCGTCCAGTTGGCCTAGGACAAAGTATGGCCCCTCGTATGATGGCAAGAATTTCCTCACCTTATCTCTTACTCTCTTGGTGCCTTTTACTAGGTGCCAGACAGCATCACCTGTGTGGTACAGAGTGCGGCAAACGTTCTTGTCATATTGCTTTTTGGCCCGTTCCACAGACTGACCTAGGGCATCTCTGGCGATCTGGTGAGCAAGCTCCAGCCTTTCACGGAGCTGAGTGACATACTGTGGAGGAGTCTGGGCACTTTCATGGCCAGGTGGCAGACCAGCCACCAGGTCAATTGGCTCAGTCACTTCCCGCCCAAACAACATCATGTTGGGGGTAAACCCAGTGGAGCTGTGCTTTGTTGCCCTATAGGCCATTACAGCATAGGGAATCATGATATCCCAATCCCAGTGGCAGCGTTCAGCTGTTGTGGCTAAGATATTTTGCAGAGTGGCATTGAAACGTTCAACCTGCCCATCAGACTGTGGCCTGAAAGAAGTGGTGCGCGTCTTCTCTATTCCAAGTAGTTCACACATTTTCTGAAACACTTGTGATTCAAAATTGGTGCCCTTGTCACTGTGCAAAGTCTGAGGTGCTCCAAAACGACATACCCATTCAGAGGTGAATACTTCAGCGACAGTTACAGCCTGCTCATCTGGTAGGGGATAGGCTTCCACCCATTTGCTGAAGTAGTCTTGAACTACTAACACATAGCGACTATGACGATCAGTCTCGTTGAGGGGGCCCATTATATCCAGAGCCACTCGCTCCATAGGTGCTCCAACGCGGACAGTGCCCATGGGGGCCTGGGGTGTCTTAGAGGGCCTGGCTCTGGCAGCACAGCTAGCGCATGTGCGGCACCACAGCGTGACATCTTCTCTCATACGATACCAGTAGTATCTTGTCTGCAGACGGGTGAGAGTCCGATCCACTCCAAAGTGACCCCCCACAGGACCATCATGCATTTGTCTCAGGACATCTGACTGGTACATACGAGGTAGTATTATCTGAGGGTAGAATATGGTTTCCTCTGCACAATAGAAGCGTCGCACCAGAATACCTTCTTTGAAATACAGTCTTTTCCACTGACTCCAATATGTTTTGGTGGCCGGGCTATGAGGTGAGATCTCCGCCCATGAGGGACGTTCTGTTCCCTGTTCCAGCGCTTTCCTGATGGGAGTGATATCAGGGTCAGCTATCTGAGCCTCCCTCAGCTGCTCAACGGTCCAACCGTGGAATAATTGCGCCTCTGTAGTCTCTGTGAGAAGAATCCTTTCTTCAGTTTGTGAATTTCCATCAGACCTTAAGTCCTCCACACCTGTGCTTCCCATTCCAGGGGATGGGGAGTCCACTACCCCCACTAAGCTCAACTCTATGGGATGAGCTTCAGTAGTTCCTGCTGTCACACTACCGCCCAGGTCACACTGCACAGCCTGATGTCTTGACTTTAACATGTTCAACAACGGGTCTGGCACTTTGCAAGGGCAGAACTGACGACAAGGCCTTCTAGACAGAACATCGGCATTGCAGTGCTGCCGTCCTGGGCGATGGATCACCTTGAAGTTGTATTCACCAAGCTTCTCAAGCCATCTGGCTAGCTGTCCCTCAGGCTCCTTCATCCGTATTAGCCAGCGGAGGCTACTATGATCCGTGCGGACGGTGAAAGATCTTCCCAGCAGGTACTGGCGGAAGTGTGATGTGAATTCCACCACGGCTAGCAACTCCCTCCGTGTGGTACAGTAGTTTTGTTCAGTCTGGGAGAGTCTTCTACTGCCATATGCCAGCACACGCTCCTCACCGTCCTGCATCTGAGAAAGGACAGCTCCGATTCCAGTGTCACAAGCATCTGTGTCTAGAATGAGGTCCCCGGTATCAAGGGGGTAGCCAAGGACAGGTGCAGTGGTAAGTAGTTGCTTTAGTTTATCAAATGCCTCCTGGCATTCCTGTGTCCAGTGGAAACGGGCATACTTTTTGGTCAGGGCATGTAGAGGTTGAGCGACAGCAGCAAAGTCTTTTACAAAACGTCTGTAGTATGACGCGAGGCCTACAAACTGGCGGACCTCACTGACGTCGGATGGTGTAGGCCACTCTCTGACTTTCTGGACTTTCTGTGAGTCGGTAGCGACCCCCTGCTCGGAGACGATGTGCCCGAGGTAGGCTACTTGCCGTTGGAACAGGCAACACTTTGCTGGTTTCAATTTCAACTTAGCTTGGCGCAGTCGGTCAAACACCTGGGATAGCCGCTGCAGCATTTCTGGTACATCTTTTCCCAGTGTAATGATGTCATCTAAGTATACTAAGCAGGTCTCCCATTGCATGCCAGCAAGGACGCGGTCCATTAGACGTTGAAACGTTGCTGGGGCGTTACATAGCCCAAACGGCATGACATTCCACTCAAAGAGCCCCTTCCTGCTGCAGAATGCTGAGGCCTTGCGTGCTCTGGGGGTTAGTTCCACCTGCCAATAGCCAGATGCAAGGTCCAGAGTGCTGAACCATTTGGCGCTGGATAAAGTGTCCAGAGTATCTTGAATACGAGGTAATGGGTACGCATCTTTAATGGTACAGTCATTCAAAGCCCTGTAGTCCACACAGAGACGATAAGTATCGTCCTTTTTGCGTACCATGACAATGGGCGCGGCCCAACTGCTGTGGCTGTTACGGGCGAGTCCAGTCTCGAGGCTCTGCTGTATCTGCTGGTCAGCATTCAGTTGTTTTTCCTGGGCCATGCGGCGGGGGTGTTGTTTCACTGGGACACCTGGCAGGGTTTGAATGTCATGTTGCACTAGGTTAGTACGGCCTAGGTCAGTGGGTCCTGTAGAGAAGATGTCGCCGTAGTCTTGCAGGAGCTTCGCTAGACTGCACTTTTCCCCGGTAGTTAGCTCAATGGAACTCTGGGCGTACAGAGTGGTGAGATGTTCTGGCACGGTGGGGAAGGCACGGTCGGACTGTTGGGATTCAGTGATGATGGTAGGGGGCTCCATTATCTCAACAGACTGGAGAAACCCTGCTACAGCTCCTTTCTTGATGGTAACATCAGTGGTTCCTGGGTTAAATACTCTGATTGGTATACTCTTACTGGGCTGGGCTCCTACTAAGACCCGGGCCACCAGCAATCGGTGCTTCTCAACAAAGCCTTTTGTAGGGCATAGCATCACCTCTCCTTTCACAGGGGTCCGGAAATGAGCATTTCCCGGTATAATGTACTCACGTCCTGGTGCTAGAACTGTGGTGCGAGCTACTCTTACTGCATGTGCTCTCGGCCTGTTGTCCGGATGGAAGTATGGTATTTGTTCACCGAACAACACAATCTTTCGGTTGCCAAAGTCCAGATGTGCTCTTGACTGCTCTAAGAATGGATGGCCCAGGATGGCCTCAGCACTGCCTGGCAGGTCGGCAAGTATGAAATCTACACCCACAGTCTGGCTGCCAATCTGAACAGGTAAGTGAGCTTCACCCAAGGCAGGGACATTCCCAGGACCAATGCCATGCAGGGACTGTACAGTTGATGGCTGGATAGGTGGTCTGACCTCCGGGGGGATAGAATTATAGTATCGCAAAGGCAGCACATTCCTCCCTGCCCCAGAGTCTAAGATGGCACAAATCTCCATGTCATACATCAGCAGGTGGATACACATTTCTGGGCTCTCACCTTTACCACTGGACCCTCTGCATGCATTTTGGTTTTTGGAGACATTCAAAACTGTGTCCGCCTGCAGCTTAGTTGGGTTTGTTAGAGAGTGGCAATTACGCCACATGTGTCCAATACCCGAGCAGTTGTGACAGCGGATGCTATCCCAATTTGTATCTTTTTGTCTCCTTTGTTTGTATTGCGCGGGGTGGTTCTGGTTCTGCTTTGTGGGTGCTGGTGCTGCACCATTATTTCCCTCAGCTTCATCAGAGTGGGCATAATCGCGCACCATAGCCATTCTGGTTCTCCGCTCAGCTACATTCCGTGCTCCAGTCTGCATGAGCTGTGCAACGCTGGTAGCTGCTCTCCTGGTAGTTTCATAACGACGAGCAATGTCGTAAGCTTGGGCTAATGTGCGAGGTCGGTCTTCTAGGAGCTTCTGAATAATGTTGGCGTCCCCCATAGCATTAGTGAACACCTCAACACTGATTGCATCCTGCTCCTTTTCAGAACGGTCAGCGTATGCAATAGACACTTTCTCATATATGTCGTCCCTCAAGATGTGTAGTGCCTCACCTGGCAGGCGGATTCGTTGCCTTAACTCGATGGCAACAGCCACTGCATACTCTGATGATGGGCCATAAGCAACCTCCACCTCCTCAACAATGTCTCTGTAGTCCCAGCGTGCTGACCTTGGGTTGCGGTGGACCACTGCTCCTGCTGCACCTATGAGACAGAACCTCAACTGGACAGCCATAGTGTTCTCTGACCAGCGATTAGCCTCAGCACAGCTCTCAAAGCGCTGCAAGAAGTCCTTCCATGGTGTGGTGCCATCATACTGACCCGGTCGTAGTGTAGGAATCCTCTCTCGCTGAACACTGTCGTCCTCGCTGTCTGAAGACAGGTTGTACTGCACACGCCGGGGCAGCCGGCCACTTGGATGGAAGCCTGCTCGCCTGCGATGGGACTGATCATAGCCATAAGTCACAGCTTCATTACCTCCATGGACCGGTGTACTCTGCCTGTGGTGTACAGCGCCCTCTGGCTGCACCTGACGGGAACACACACCCGGTGTCACAGGGGTGGAAAGCAGGGTTGCAGGTTCAATATGTGGGGAATAGACTGTCACATTGTTCATAGGTGTGCAGCGTGTGCTCTCCATAAAGGCTGCTGGTTTAGCAGCAATGCAGGGGTTAATGTTATGGGTAGCTGCATCTCCTATGGTCATTGAATGCATTTGTCCATACAACATATTCATATGGGGAGGCTCAGTTCCATAATGACTTTGCTGCATTTCAATGCCACTGTCTCTCATACTTTGATCATTCATATGAGCAAAGGGGTTTGTGCTTGACAACGACAGATGAGCATGTGGGTAATTGTCACTGGCCATTATCAATGGCTTATTATGTGCAGTAAATGGGTTTGACATTGCACCAGTAGGGGGCAGCTGATCCTCTGTTATGAACGGGTTGAGGCTTTGTCCATGTTGGTACTTCATTTCACGTCTCAGGTTAGCGACATCAGACTGAGAGTACATGGTTGTAGTTGTGGGGGTTAACATGAATGGGTTAGAGTAGTTGATCACTTGCTCTTCATAGTTGGTCATTTCCCCGTCAACGTTACTTCCATGGGCCGTCATCATCTCAACTCAGTTCATTGACTGACGAAATTGCCTCGTGCGTCCTTTAGCATGAGCTAACTATACGTGTCCATAGTTTACATTACAACTCATTGATGAAATCAGGATTTTTCATATCCCGGACTCGAGCCCCCAATGTTACCTTTTTCTGTGTTAACTCGAACCTTAGTAAGAGTACAGGGGAGTGTTATCTTCACTCTAGGGCCGAAGTGGTCATGTACAGTCACGTACTGTTTTAACGTACTGTCCGGACTTCGGGGTAAATCCCTCTTGATGTGTGGTGGTGACAATAAACCACTGGAAACAGTTATCTTCAGGACTGTGCATTTATTTCCATTGTATTCTTCATATCATGCTGTTGACTAACGTTACATATCTCACAACAAGCTACCTGCTTCTGTTGTTCTTCCTGTGTACACACAGTCTGTCTCATCAGTCATCACATATTCGCTCCTTGCGTAGCTGACCTGTATGCGTGGGTGCCTCCCTCTTAAAGGAACAGACATAATCTTATAACACTCCACAGTACCTCTCACGCCCCGAACTCACTGCTCACGAACGAATTTCACGTGCGGCTCCCTCGTGAGATCGCGCGCCTGGTCAGGCACACTGGACCTACGACTTGAGCGTGCGGAAGCGCACCGAGGAAGGCATATTTACATTGGGACAGCTGTAAATGCCTAGTCTATATGCGAAGTCAGTCATTTTAGAATGATGATCAGTGTGACTGTACTCCTGAAAGAGCAGCGTGTAGCCCCAGCAGCAGCAAGAGCTTATTATTATTATTATTATTATTATTATTATTATTATTATTATTATTATGCAACATTGTAATAGTTATAGGTATAAACAAACATACAGACAAACATTCAAGGCGTTTATTTGCAGATACAGACACAGCTGGTTGAACAACATCTATATCTGTGGTAATAATGCAGATATTCAATTGTATTTCTGTGACAATGCGCGTGGCGCGCCGCCTCAAATAGGATCGAGGCGAAAAAATAGCTTGCCGCTCGCCAGCCACTCGGGAGGCGCGCTCCCGCTCGCGGCCAGTGTGCCTACTATCGTCCGTTAACATGGGAGCGGAAGTGAAGAGGCAGCCGCCCGTCCGTCCGTCCGTGTTCGTTCGTGAGCAGTGAGTTCGGGCCGTCAGCCGGCTGCTCCCGGCTGGGAAGCGACTTGCTACGGTCGCGCAAAGCGCCTATTGGCTCAGAAAAGTTGTCAGTCACCAGCCATGTGACAGCCAGGGAGTTATGAGACGTTTGATTGATTGAAAACTTTGAATGGGCCGAAGTGATGACGTCACGAGCAGGGACTCAAGTGGCTCATTATTGAACGCAGGTGTTTTTTGATTGTGTGCTGGATGAGACGCTGAGACTGTTTGATAAGCCAGTGGGTCTCAGAGATCGAGGTTGGAGCACGCACGCAGTAACCAGACTCTGTTAGGGCCCGGGGGGTGGGGTCGATCGTGGAGAGTTATCCGCCGGCGATGAAGACAAGCTAGATAGCCGTCCATAGTTCCCGGTAGCAAGAGGAGGGGAGGCTTAACCTCCTGGAGATAGTTAGGGACGGGACATAGAGGGTCTGAGTTACATCGCTCCCAAAAGACTTTATACTCGGCTCGTCCTCGCGGACACCGAGTACGTTACCAGGTTACAAATCCAACTGTATCCTGGAGGACCACCGTGTGCCGGAACATTCATCCGGAGAGTGGACGGGGTCCAACGCTTCGACCCTCGGGGGGGGTCGCGCCGTGCGGCGAGTTAAGTCCACTGTTACCCACACTTGCACTTAATATAGGATTTTGTATTACAGTCTATTTTTATAACTGTGTAGGCCTACTGTATATATATATATTGTATATGGGATATTGTGTAATTTCTATTTACCTTATCTGTATGATATCGTGCCCTTAATTAACCTGCATATTCGACTAGTCCTTTTATATGCCCTATTTATTACATTGGTGACAGCGGTGGGATATAGAAAAAATATGCCTGGAGATAACCAACCGCCGGCTGAGGCCGGCTCAAGTCGATCAGACGCGTCTCCTTCCCCTAGTAGTAATCTGGCTATGTCCCGACCCATTTTTATGCCTGAGACTTTCACTGGTGCCGGCCGGGAATGGTCTGATTGGGCTGAACAGTTTGAAATGGCCGCGGGGGTTAATAATTGGAGCGAAACATTGAGACTAAAATGTATGAGTCTTCTCTTGTCAGGTCGAGCCCGAGAGGTATATGGTGGGTTATCGGCCGCCGCTAAAGCTAATTATGCCTTACTCAAAGAAGCCATGGGTAGATGCTTAGAACCATGTGATAGTGATGATTGGAGCAGGGCCACCTTCTCTTCTCGTAAAAGGTTACATAAGGAGAATATCCGAGAATTTGGTATTGCGCTTCGGAGGCTGGTTGTTAAAGCGTACCCCTCAGCGGACGCCCACACCCAAGATTTATTGGCTAAGGATCATTTTATTTCTAATGTTGGGAATGGGGAATTGCGAGTTAGCCTTCGCAGTGCCAAACCTACAACCTTAGAGGATGCCATTAATCTTGCTGCAGAATTGGAGCTGATTAGGGAGTTGGAGGGCAGTAAATTGGCCTCTGATGCACAGGTGCGTGGAGTCACTGAGCAATCTGGGCGTGACAAACAAATGGATACGCTGCTGGGGGTCGTAGAGGGCCTGCGGCAGGAAGTTAAGTCTCTGAAAACCACTGTACAGACTATAGCCAATTCAAGCCAATCTGTTCCTAAACCTACACCTCCCGTGTCTGCTCCCCTTCCATACTCTGTTAGTGCCCCCACTCCCCAGACTAGATGTGAGGGAGAAAGAGAGAGGGGTTGCTGGGAATGTGGGTGTAATCGTCACTTCAGACGCGACTGTCCTTATTTAAAGGGAAACTAGAGGGGGTGTGCACAGAGGGTCCAATGCCCGCCCCCATTTCTGAGTCTACTGTGGCCCCTGACAGCTTGAAGGGTGGTTCGGGATATCTCCAAGCTAAGATAGGTGGGTTAGACTGTCATGTACTTGTAGATACTGGAGCTTCTAGCTCTGTCATTCCTAAACAACTGTGGCTCTCTGCTACAAAAGGGGGATGTGATCTGTTAGATTATGTTGGCCAGGCTACAGCAGCTAATGGGGGGGGGATGAGCATTCTGGGATGCTGGCAGACGGTATGTCAACTGGAGTCACTCGCGCTGGTAGCAACATTTTTGGTTGCTGATATTCCCTCTGATGAGATTTAGCTTGGATTTGATTTTCTTTCAACATATGGTGCGGTGGTTGATTTGGGAAAGAAACAATGTCAGATAATGGGCAGGAAATTTCCCCTGGTTGACCCTAACCCCTCATTAGAGCCTCAGGCTGTGACAGTGTTGTCTGACACCCTGGTGCCCCCACGCAGTGAAATAATTATTTTGGGTCAAGTCCAGAGCAGATGGGGAGATTATGCAGCAGCAATGCTGGAACCCTCCACTTCCATTTCCAAACAGTGTGATGTTTTGGTAGCTCAGGTGGTATGCAGAGTCCAGCAGGGCACATTACCAGTGAGGGTTATTAATGTCACTAATGAGGAGATTATGCTAAAACGTGGCATGAAAGTAGGCACCCTATTCACTGATATTGAAATAGAGGAAGGGGGGGCGGAGCTGCATGACGAGAGGGAGGGGGAAAAAACCTTGCAGCCTTGGACAGTTGATACACTCATGCGTCAGTTTGGCGTGGAGGAGAGGGGTCTTGCCTCTGACGAGTTAAAGGCAGTCAGGGAGATACTGCACAAGAACCTCACTGTGTTTAGTCAGGGGGAGACTGACTTAGGCAGGACTCCTCTGACCCCGCATGAGATTGATACAGGGGATGCAAAGCCAATAAAAATGCACCCCAGAAGGGTTCCCCTCCATTTACAGCAAGAGGTGACGAGCCACTTGAAGCAAATGCTCGATAGTGGGATAGTTCGGCCATCTTGTAGCCCCTGGGCGTCTCCCATTGTACTGGTAAAAAAGAAAGGGGGTGGGCTCCGGTTCTGTGTTGATTATAGGAAACTCAATGAGGTTACTAGAAAGGACGCATACCCCCTCCCTAGGATTGATGATGCCCTGGACAGCCTTTGTCATGCTTGTTGGTTTTCCACCCTGGATTTAGCGAGCGGCTATTGGCAGGTGGAAGTAGACCCAAAAGACCGCCATAAAACTGCATTCACCACCCGTCAGGGGCTATTTGAGTTCAATGTGATGAGTTTTGGCCTTTGCAATGCACCCAGCACTTTTCAGAGGTTGATGGACCTAATTCTGGCTGATCTGCAGTGGACTACCTGCTTAGTGTATTTGGATGATATAATTGTGTTTGGGCGCACTTTCCATGAACATCTAACACGTCTGAGTGGTGTGCTGGAAAAACTTCAGCAGGCCAACCTTAAGGTTAAACCATCCAAGTGTGACTTGTTTTCAACGAGAGTCCAGTACCTCGGACATGTAATCTCTAGTGAGGGAGTGGAGCCAGATGCTGCTAAAGTGGAGGCAGTCAGAGAGTGGCCTGTTCCTACCAGCCAGACTGAGGTTAAGAGTTTTTTGGGATTAGCCTCCTATTATAGGCGCTTTGTGAAAGGGTTTGCTGACATTGCCCGGCCTCTGCACCAGTTGACAGAAAAGGGGAGGCACTTTCGCTGGAGTGAGGACTGTCAGGGAGCCTTTGAGCAGCTCAAGTGTAGTTTGATTACCACCCCTGTGTTGGCTTATCCCGACCCCAGTAAACCATTTATCCTGGATACGGATGCAAGTGACGTGGGGATTGGGGCAGTATTGTCTCAAGAGGAGGGAGGACTCGAGAGAGTAATAGCATATGCTAGCAGGGCTCTTACAAAACAGGAACGTAAATATGCCACCACTAAGAAAGAACTTCTGAGTATGGTAGCGTTTACCAAATACTTCAAGCACTATTTGTTGGGTAGGGAATTTGTGTTGCGAACTGACCACAATTCTCTCCGTTGGCTTCATAACTTTCAGGACTTGGAGGGGCAGTTGGCTCGTTGGCTTGAACAATTGGCCAATTTCCAGTATAAAATTGTGCATCGTCCAGGCAAGCTACACAGCAATGCTGATGCCCTTTCTAGGCTGCCGGCTTTTTTGGAAAAAGAAAAATCTGACCAGAAGGCCTCTCAGGCAATAACAGACAGGGCTGCTGTAAGGATGTGCGCAGTACAGGAAGCTCTGCCTTCTGTAGTGTCCAGTGGGGAAAAAGAGACTGATGAGTTAACCGATGCACAGATGGCCGATAGTGAGTTAAGACAAATAATTCATTTTAAAAATCAGGTTGGTTCTGGTGCAATACCGGTAGACGCTGGCCTGCAGAATTATGCTACTGTGTGGAGTCAGCTCCAGGTGCAGGGGGATAGGCTGGTGCGGATTCCTCCTGCAAATTCCGATGCAGCCTCTCGGGTACAGGTGGTGCTCCCGCAGTCAATGGTGCCTGGGGTTTTAGAGCAGCTGCACAATGTCTCCACCGGGGGGCACTTGGGGGTGCAGAAGCTGCAAGGGAAAGTTAAAGACCGGTTCTATTGGCCAGGCTGGTTTGGCAATGTCAAGAGATGGGTTAGAGAATGTGTCGATTGTGGTTCAAGGAAGAGTCAGGGGAAGCGGCCATGTGCACCCTTACAGACCTCCAGGGTATCTAGGCCTTTTGAACGGGTGGCACTCGACATTCTTGGCCCCCTCCCCGAGACCCCTGGGAAAAATAAGTATATTTTGGTTGTGGGGGACTATTTTTCCAAATGGACAGAGTCTTTTCCATTGCCTAATCAGGAAGCACGGACAATTGCCAAAGTCTTGACCGAGGAGTGGGTGTGTCGTTTTGGGGCGCCAAGGAGTACCCACTCCGACCAAGGTCGTAACTTCGAGTCAAACCTATTCAGGGAGTTATGTAGGCTTCTGCACATGCAGAAAACAAGGACATCCCCCTACCACCCCCAGTCAGATGGCCTGGTGGAGCGCTTTAATCGAACCCTTTTGTCCATGTTGGCTCTCTTTGTGGAGGACAATCAGTTAAACTGGGACACACTGTTGCCGTATGTTATGTTGGCCTATCGTAGTAGTGTGCATGCTAGCACCTCCTTCACCCCATATAAAGTACTGTTTGGACAGGAAATTGTTCTGCCAGTAGATATTATGCTGAAGGTGGGCAATCAGGAGTCCTGTGACTCGGTGGACAATTATGTGTCTAGGTTGCGGGATACATTGTCCACGGTGGTGGAAGCAGTTAAAAGGCACCAGGCCAGGGCCTCGGAACAGCAGAAAAAGTCCTATGACTTTAGGGCCAATTTTCAATATTATTCCGAGGGGGAATTGGTTTGGGTTCAGAATAAGGCCAGGAAGCGTGGGGTGTGTCCCAAGCTCCAGAGGCGGTACAAAGGTCCCTTTAGAGTGGTGGAGAGGGTGACCGATGTGCTTTATAGGCTAGTGCTAGTGGAGGGAGGGCCAGAGAGTGTGGTTCACTTCAACCGACTCAAACCTTTCACCTCTTCTTTGACAGCCCCGTTAAATCCAGTACCAGCATCCAGGAGATCTAATCCGAGGAGTGGGCCAAACCTGGCCAGCCGGCGTCAGTCCTCGGGGTTTCCGGTTGGTGCCAGTTGGGTCGGCCATCGATCGTCCAGCCGGGATGGCTCTGTGGGGGGGAGGCCACCACCGGAGGACCAGACAGGCGTGGATCGGGGGCCGGAGGACGCAGACGGAGCACAGGAGGAGCCAGTGGACCGGATCGGCGGCGAGGGTGGACCGGAGGACGCAGAAGGAGCACAGGAGGCCCCAGGAGACCAGACCGCCAGTGATCGGGGGCCGGAGGAAGCAGAGGGGACACAGGGGGCTCCTGCGGCGACTGAAGCTGCGCCCCAGTCGGAGGTGGTGGTGTCCAGTCCGGGGCTGCAGGAAGGTCGGCCTGCAGGGTCTGTCGAGGAGGGACGTCCAGTACGCCAGCGGAGGGTACCCCGTTGGTCTTTAGACTACGACATGTCGGCATAGGACTCGAGGACGAGTCCTTTCTTTAAGGGGGGGGGAAGTGTGATGTGAATGGGCCGAAGTGATGACGTCACGAGCAGGGACTCAAGTGGCTCATTATTGAACGCAGGTGTTTTTTGATTGTGTGCTGGATGAGACGCTGAGACTGTTTGATAAGCCAGTGGGTCTCAGAGATCGAGGTTGGAGCACGCACGCAGTAACCAGACTCTGTTAGGGCCCGGGGGGTGGGGTCGATCGTGGAGAGTTATCCGCCGGCGATGAAGACAAGCTAGATAGCCGTCCATAGTTCCCGGTAGCAAGAGGAGGGGAGGCTTAACCTCCTGGAGATAGTTAGGGACGGGACATAGAGGGTCTGAGTTACATCGCTCCCAAAAGACTTTATACTCGGCTCGTCCTCGCGGACACCGAGTACGTTACCAGGTTACAAATCCAACTGTATCCTGGAGGACCACCGTGTGCCGGAACATTCATCCGGAGAGTGGACGGGGTCCAACGCTTCGACCCTCGGGGGGGGTCGCGCCGTGCGGCGAGTTAAGTCCACTGTTACCCACACTTGCACTTAATATAGGATTTTGTATTACAGTCTATTTTTATAACTGTGTAGGCCTACTGTATATATATATATTGTATATGGGATATTGTGTAATTTCTATTTACCTTATCTGTATGATATCGTGCCCTTAATTAACCTGCATATTCGACTAGTCCTTTTATATGCCCTATTTATTATATAGCCCAGGCTGGTATATATTGTATAGATATTGTGTGACCCATTGAAGGGGAACAGGGGAACCAAGAGGGAGGGGTAATTCGGACCTGGGGGAGTCTGCTATAATTAGTGTGTTCAATTGATCCATTTTCTACCGGTGCCTATTTGGGAGTGTGATTAGCGGGCCGTGTGTGTGATTAGGCATCCCCTTTGTATAAACGTGCCGTGCCTCTTAAAGAGGGTGTTTTGACGTGGGTTACTGTAATAGGATGTATCTATGCATGTTCATAATTGCGTGCCTCATATCAGAGGGTGACTGAGTTACGGTTGCAGACGACCTTTACGGGGTCCGATTAGTCCCCCCAATTAGAGACCCCTAGTACCTGTATGAATTAGGTGTTGTAATAAAGTGTCTTATTAGACGTGAGGCCGTACCAAGTGAGAGAGGTGGCGGAGGGTACAGCGAGAGGGTGGGCTGATAGCGGTAGGCGATGCCCTAGATATTCACATGGACCAGAGCTGGTCGGATAAAGTGTGTGTGACTATTGTTGTACAGTGTGTATGTACCGTACCTCGTTCAAACTAAGGGTTGTTGCCCATATATAAAGTGTGCTGTGAGATGTGCTCCACCTAGAGGTGAAGGGTTTACCTATAGATGTGATAGTGCTGTAGTGCTGTAATGTATAGAGTGATTAACTTAGAGGTGATATAAATTTACCTAGGGGACGTCTGTCTATACCTGCTGCATTCTCTGGTCCTGTTAAACCCTGCATGTCACAGAAGGGAAAGATGTATTGGCTTCATGGCTCATAGGTTTTAATTAATAGCTCAGATCATTGCTTAGCATAGGACTTAAATAAATAAAGTTGGTATTCCTTGTAAACCCGGTTGTGATGTTGGTTATTTCAGGCATCTGGATAAATAGCAGTTTCCCTGCTAAGTAGCAGTTTCTCCTGCTACTGGTATAACTCACGTATTTATTACATTATGTTATGCGTTATCAACTTATCATCATATCATCATGATAAACTTCAAGCTGTCAGACACACACACACACATACAGCAGTGTGTTGTGTGTGCGTGCGGCCAGGAGCGCGCAACAAGATGGTATACATTATGGTATATGAATAGTATATTCCACTGTAGCAGTATATGGTGTGCTGTACATTTGAATCTGATCTAATTTTGCACACGGCCATCGCATTATAATGAGCTGGACAGGTGTGTAATGTGTGTGTGGTGACGTGAAAGCGTATCTGCCGCGCGAGACTAGGCGAGGGGCTCTCGTGAAATCGGCAGTGTCCGCCCTCTTAACTCCTCCCCCGGCTTCACTCGGCTACTCTCGTCTACTAGTCGAGGCAAACCGAAATCCATCTTGAACAAGCCTACCAGCAGCTCCTCGTCTTCCTACGGTGGCGATCCTCCGACGTCCCAAACGCAGCGAATCCTCCCCAGTCTCAAAACGAGAGTCCAACTGGTGCATGGTTTTTGACTAATATTAAAGGAGCTCCCGTCTATACGGAGCTACTGAGCAGTTTGATCCCCAGTTTGATCCCCTTAATAATTGTATGTATTGAGCCGTACTGTATTGTACCCATTCTGCAATCTGTTAAATAAAGTTTTCATTCATTTCATTCATAGATGGACTGGCTGACGCGCCGTTCTATTTGTCTGGTCTGATACCAAACAGTCCTTTGTCCCAATGATACATGCAGGCAGGCAGCTTTACTTGGAAAATGGTATTTATTTTCCTTCACCGTGCAAACAGAATGTCTTAGCTTTTGTTCCTTAAACTGATTAAATAATAATGAATACAATAACTAATTACATACAAACATTTCGCCCTGCGGCGTGTTCAAACAGCGACCTGTGACCTGCGTCGTGCGTTGTCCGTGCGTGCGGTCAAAAACCATTGCCTTTTCCGAGTCAAACTCCTCCCTCATACAGGTGTACCTGACGCTTAAATAAAAGAAGCGCCACCCCCTGGTCACATAAATCCACTGCACATTAAATCCATTTTGGCCGTTACACACAGAGTACAGACTACATAGTACACAGAGTACATAGAGTACAGAGTACACAGTACAGAGTAGTACATAGTATGGAGTACACACAGTACAGAGTACACAGAGTACATAGTACACAGAGTACATAGAGTACACAGTACAGAGTATGGAGTACACACAGTACAGAGTTTCAAGTTTCTCAAGTTTCAAATTCAAGTTTCAAGTTCAAGAGTACACAGAGTACATAGTACACAGTACAGAGTAGTACAGAGTATGGAGTACAAACAGTACAGAGTACACAGAGTACATAGTACACAGAGTACACAGTACAGAGTAGTACAGAGTATGGAGCAGAGCATGTGAGCGGCGAGGAGCGGCCGAGAAATCCGCTCTTCGCTCTAGACGTCTGGTTCCGCTCTCATTCGCTCATGTTTGAGAGACTAAACTCTCCGCTCTTGGTGGTACATTGTGTTGATGTTGGTTTCGTTTCATCAATAAATGAGGCAGAACGCAGTGAATGTATCCTTTTTTTTTTTTATTGCACTTTGTTTGTTTCTCACTGAAAATAAATGTTGCGTACAGTCACCCGAGGTCCCGAGGTGATTTAAAGATGGCGGATTCGGCTTTGACTTAGCAGGATGTGTAGTGACGGTTCACCCTTCTGATTGGTTAAAAATTACCTTCATGTTTGTACATCGCCACCTATTGCTTTGGCATTGTACTACATGTTACGTCAGTTTTAAACCACTGTGTGATCGTGTGCACTGAGCGGCTGGGAGCGGCTCGGAGCGGAGGAGAGCTCTCGCTCCGGAGTCGCTCGGACCCATTTTAAAACCCACTCCACGCTCACTTCAAAATCCACCGCTCCGCTCCACTCACATGTTCTGACTTCAACAGAACCAGACCTGGCCAGTAGAGAGAGGAGCAGAGGACCTCCACTTCAACAGAACCAGACCTGGCCAGTAGAGAGAGGAGCAGAGGACCTCCACTTCAACAGAACCAGACCTGGCCAGTAGAGAGAGGAGCAGAGGACCTCCACTTCAACAGAACCAGACCTGGCCAGTAGAGAGAGGAGCAGAGGACCTCCAGTAGAGGTAAATGCCACAAAGTGTGCTTTGATAGTGATAAAGTAGGAGGAGAATATTCAAAAAGAGCTGTCAATACAGTTGGTTCAAAATGTGTGTCAATACTCCCCGAGATGGTCTCAAACATATCTGTCCAATACCTGTGCAAGGAGGGCCATGACCAAAAGATGTGAATATATGTGGCTGGAGCCGAATGACATCTATCGGATATAGGATCGATACCCTCATATATTTTGGCTAATCTGACTTTTGTCAGGTGTACTCAATGAACAATTTTGCATTGTATCAGCTTGTGTCTTGCACAAATAGAAGAAGAATGAACAAGACGCAGAATGTTATCCCAAATGTCATCCGAGATCTCCTCCTCTAAATCCTCCTCCCATTTACTTTTAATATTGTGTATTTTGGTGGGACATAAGGAGAGAATGAGATTATACATATAGTCGACATCATGCCCTTGGTGGAAGACATCAGGATTAAAAAGGAGTCGATAGGAAATATAGGGTTAATGCTATACAAACATAGCTACGAATCTGTAGATACTGAAAGAAATGACGGCTATGGCTTGAATATTTCTCTGATAATTGCTGAAAAGAGGCGAAAACATTATCTATATACAGGTCACCTAGTGTGTTAACCCTGAGGCACATAAGGAGAATGCTCCATCCATCAGTGAGGGGTGAAATAAAGGGTTAGCTGCTATCGGGGCCAAGAGGGATTGAGTTTGAAACCCAAAGTGGCGTCTGAATTGATTCCAAATTCTGAATGTAGTTTTAACAATAATATTTTTGGAGTAGGGGGCCATTGATGAACATTGTTACTCAGCTGATAGAGTTGTGCCCTTCCTGATGACTTTGGATAAAAGCGTCAGATAAATGATTAAATGTAAATGTAATTCCATATAATGTAGTTCTACGACTACAGCAGATACAGTAATATAGGAAGAGGGAAATACAGAAAGAGGGCAGGGGTGTAAAAAGTACCCAGAAATTATACTTACAGTAAGTGAAAGTATGGGTACCGTCTCAAAATCGTACTCAAGTAAAAGTCAGAGTACCTGGCTAAAAACACACTTCAGTAAAAGTATGAATGAATGAATGAATGAATGAAAACTTTATTTAAAAAAGTTTCTACTTTGAAATGTACTTAATAATGTGGGCATTCCAAGGACAATTGGTCATATAGTGAACATTAATAAATAATTAACCTACAAACATGAAATGGTTCTGCACAATATTGATGTAACTATGAGAATTGCTGGGATCTGTTCTCTCTTACGGCCAGTATGTGAAATATCCGAGCCCTTGCAGTGGCTGTCAGCCTGTCACGATACACTCAGGCGCTCCGTGGGAGAGAGCAGCTTGTGGAGCATCAGTGGCTCTGAGCAGTAACCTGTGTCGTATCGCCATCTTGTGTTAAAAAGGTGGAACTTCATACTGTATCCATTCAATGGACGATAATGGAAATTAATTCAAATAAAATGCTTGTCATTGAAGGATTTGAAAAATATTCTGGGCGATGTTTTATCCTAATCAGACCAGAACCTTAGAAGTTATGGCTAATGCAGACAGAAGACATAATGACCACAGGAGTGATTGCCATACCCTCCAGGTATCACCATCACCGTAATCCAAAACTGCCAAGAAACTGGCTTCAATTATCCTCTTCCAGGTTTTCATCAGGTGGCTCTGATTCTGTATAAGAGGCCATTTTAGCTGCAATTTATATTCTGTAATGCTCTTATTATATAGAAAATGTCATGTTTCTCTGTTTAAATACATATTATCGGTAGAAGCCTTAACTAGTTGTTAAGAGGTTAAGCAAGCTGCATGAGAAACACCAGTAACTTTATAGTACATTTAATAACTTCAAAAATCTAGATGGAATTGCATCTGTAAAAATGTTGCTTATCACTGCATTATTATTCAAGCCAACAGGGAAGGGTAGTGGAGGAAATAATTATTTTTACTTGCATTGCTAGTTATTTGTTTTGTATATTATACAAAACACATAACTAGCAATGCAATTAAAAGGAAAAAAATCAGATAATTGGAATATTCATAGACAAGGTAAGGGCTATATGTTATCAATCTTGCGTTGATCCGATAATTCCTTCCCCGCGATCGGAGCGTGTGTCTGTAATGTATTGTGTAACGTATTCCGTTGGTGACGATCGAAGCAGAGAAACCCCCCCACCCCCACCCTTTCATGCATGCATGAGGAAACATAATACCGATAAGCTAGCGTTGATTTCAGATTGATTATTGATCCAGGCGAGGAATGGCACGATTTATAGTGAAATGCCGTAAAACACTGTTTGGCGGCGTTTCCTGGGATTACACAGAATTACTCTAAAACTATACTCATATTCACCACGGTATAAAATGGAAATGTATGGATGAAAAAAGTATCCGTTTCTTGCATCTTAACCGGAAGAAAGTCAATGACAATCGACTATATTATTAGATACATAGCTATAATATTTAATATAGTTTTAGCACTGCAAACACCGGCATGTATCCCCATTCATTACAGCACTGGCACACACGGCCATACGCCCACAGCGACCTCTGGCGGTGAACCTGTTAATGATAGAATATGCCAAAGTAGGCTTATTGAAATCGCAGCCCAATGAAAATAAATGGACATAAAATAGACACAGGCTTAAAACAAGCATACACTTGGCAGAATAAAAGCAACACAAACATTTAGCGCAGACACAAAATTAGTATAAAATAGACAGAATAAAAGTCCAAGAGAACTGGACAACCTTTACCCCAAGTCTATAAAAACAATGTTCAAAATCATGCTTATCTCTGCTCTCTATAGAGGTAGACTGACATCATTTAACACACTCCTATGCAAAGAGTTGAATTGGTTTGGGGAGAATACTGTAGTAGGCTATCTAGGAAATAGTAGTGTATGATGAAAAACAAACAAGGAGATGTTGCCCACGATGCAATATTGAGTAATGATGAAGCGTCATCATCATAATAATAATAATAATAATAATAATAATAATAATAATAATAATAATAATAATAATAATAATAATAATAATAATAATAATAATAATAATGCAATGAAGCGTCATGGATGAAGACAACATGCAAGGAATCTGTCCTGAAGTTGATTATTCCTGCAAAGAAAGAGATGTGTCCTGTGACACAATGCAACGTTGAGTGATGGTGTAATTAACCCTTGTGTGGTGTTTGCGTTTATGTCACTCACCTAATCTTCACAGGTCTGGTGGACCCACAACATAAAACAATACAATGTAAAATACTAAGCAGATGTTAACTGTATCTTAATTACAAGCAATATAGACTGCATATATGGTTACAATTTCCCATTTACCTTTGCTAGATCACATTTATCAATAAAAGTGCCATTTGTTTTTTGTCCATTATAATCAAGACACGAATGGAATACGTTATTTATTTTATTTAGCCTTTTTATTTAAACAGGTCAAATCATATTGAGACAGAGGTCTCATTTACAAGTGCGACCTGTTCAGACAGCAGCCCATACACCAGTTACACATGTAAACAGCAACAGTGCACTCACCAGTTCGCCTCTAATATGCAGCCTTAAAAACAAGAGCAGAGCATAGAAGCCAACTCCAAGATACTTAACGTTAATTTAAAGCTCGCTAGGGGGACTAAGCTGCATGGCCAGCTTCAGACTCTGCTGTAGCGTGTTCCAGGTGGATGGGGCAGAGTAGGAGAACGCCTCCTTACCACGCTCAGTGCGGACCAAGGGGATGGAATAAGTGATAATATTCTGAATGCGTATTTTATCTTGCAAAATATAAATGAAACAAGGTGGAGGCAGACAGTGAAGGAACACAGTGAACCTTTTTGTTTCATTTTTATCATAATTTACATTATCAGGTTTTAAACTGTGGATATCAAACAGGGAAAGTAAAGATGGTTTTAAACTTAAAAATTCAGAACTATTTTATTGCACTGCACTATTGCACTATTTGACTCTTGTCTATTCTATTTGACTCTTTTTATTATTGTCTATTTTAAAACGGCCATAGAATCAAACCATAAACAGGGTGGCCTGTTGGTATCCTAATGTGAAAAACGAATGTGATTTTATACGTCTGCACTTTATCTTTATTTATCTTGTATTTTTTTGCTGCTGTGAAGCACTTTGAGCTGCACTTCTTGTATGAAAGGTGCTCTACAAATAAAGTTTATTATTATCATCACTCGTTTCCACCTACAATTTCCACACTTTGGAAATCACATAGTGGATCTGAACACCACTATGTAATATAACTGTGTAGGGGGGGGGGGCACTCAATGAAAATGTGTTCATTTACATGTTTTTCACATAGAATGAGCCACAAGGCCTCAAAACAATTCATTGCATCTAGGGATGTCCGATATTATCTTTCTTATTTCTTATTTTATTTATTGTCAAAAGTATGCATAATGTTGTGTTAATTCCACGACAAGAGATATGTAATGTTAATTACCTGAAATTATACGTTTTGGGGGGGGGGGGGGGAACCCTGCATATATCGGTATTGGTTATTAAGAGTTGGACAATATCAGTATATCGGATATCGGTAAAAAAGCCAATATCGAACATCCTTAATTGCATAATTTCTCTTTTTA
Organism: Notolepis coatsorum; assembly: GCF_963971535.1. NCBI lineage: Eukaryota > Metazoa > Chordata > Actinopteri > Aulopiformes > Paralepididae > Notolepis > Notolepis coatsorum. Next base: position 19,622,329 of record NC_140174.1, on the reverse strand, counting down.
GTAAACATTGAAACCGGGTCCCACAGACCCAGAACCCCTCTCCAGGTGGGCTTACACTGCCGTGCCACTAGGGGGAGACAGCAGTCACACATGAATGAATGAATGAATGAATGAATGAATGAATGAATGAATGAAAACTTTATTTAACAGATTGCAGAATGGGTACAATACAGTACGGCTCAATACATACAATTGTTAAGGGGATGCAGACCTGAGAAAGACGTTTGTCTTGTTTCCATCAGGGTCCCCCATTTTCAATTCATATAGATCACATCATCTCCCTCCTCTGGTGCAGCGGCCTCTCCCGCTCCACCTCCTCCGTCCTGCTCGATCATCTGCTTGTACTGACTCTTGAAGAAGCCTGCCTGCGATGTGGGAGAGCAGAAGAAGAGTTTTTACCAGCAATGCTACTGTATGTATAATAATAGTGCAGGACTTTAACCTGCTGTTATGTGGCAGTGAAATGGTTAACCTTCTGTGTATTGTTGCAGTGAAAGGGTTAACCGTTTGGTAGTGCGGCAGTGAAAGGGATAATAATGTAATAATGCAGGACTTTAGAGAAGTCTTTATTTTGGCATGCAAACACATTCGATGGGCGGCACACACACACACAGGAACACACACACACATTTTTTGTGTCGCCGATGTGATTGAGTCTCTGCACTTGACCCATCCCGTCGTCCTTCTCCCCCCCCTCCCCCCCAAGGGCAGCCGGGAGCAGATAGGGCGTCGGCGAGGTACCGCGCCCCTGGGACCAATCCAAGTGCTCCTGCCCGTTTTCGTCAGGAACGCGACAGCGTCAGCGATCTGTTGTGCATGTTTTTCCATTGGGTTTCTCTTATCGGGAGGGGAAACCCTTGCGAGCACAAAGGGAGAACATGCAAACTCCACACAGAAAGGCCCGGGAGACCCCCCCACCTGGGTACCTGGCAACGCGGAAACCTGGTGCCCAAGCGGGAATCAAACCCTGGACCTTCTTGCTGTGAGGCGACAGTGTTAACCACTGTACACCACCGTGCCACTAGGGGGAAACAGTGTTAACCACTGTACACCACCGTGCCACTAGGGGGAGACAGTGTTAACCACTGTACACCACCGTGCCACTAAGGGGAGACAGTGTTAACCACTACACCACCGTGCCACTAGGGGGAGACAGTGTTAACCACTGTACACCACCGTGCCACTAGGGGGAGACAGTGTTAACCACTACACCACCGTGCCACTAGGGGGAGACAGTGTTAACCACTACACCACCGTGCCACTAGGGGGAGACAGTGTTAACCACTGTACACCACCGTGCCACTAAGGGGAGACAGTGTTAACCACTACACCACCATGCCGCATGTACGTGTTACTACAGTGAAATGAATCAATGGATAATGAACCTATGGCCTGTTACCTTATATAGAGCAGCAGTGATCAACGCCAGCAGAAGCAGGCCTCCTAACGATCCTCCAATGATCTCTTTGGTAAAGTCTGCTTCAGGATACACCTCTACCTCGAACTCAACCTGAGGGGTGCAAAACAACTTGGTGAATCTTTCAACCACCTTTTCTTGTCTTATCCAGAGTCAGACAAGAAGATAGATACTAGTTTGCTAGTGTGTTCAGTATAAAGCTGTTCAGTAGCCTAGCTTAGCACAAATTAATGGAAGTGGATACGGACCAGCTAGCCTAGCTTAAAAAAAACACACCAGGAGAGGTGTTTTTGACCGACACCTAGGCTAGTGTTCCTTATCCATTAATCTGTGCTAAGCTAGGCTAGCTTGCAGCATGATAGCTTTCTACTCAACGCACGGAGGAAACTGGTATCTATCTTCTTGCCTGATTCTGGAGAAGGCAGGAAGCACATTTCCCATAATGTTGGTGTGTTCCTTTAACCCTAGCCATATTTTCAGAAAATTCGCCTAAAAATACATACATACATTTACCTAAGTAAATGGAAGATTGCTCCACTTCTACAAGGTCCATTTGCATGTTCTCAGGGAATGTATTCCCACTGTCAGAAATATTGTGTCTGTTACTATGCTTGAGTAAATTGTAACCTAGCATACTGTGTGGCAAAGGGAACTGCTCCTCCCTACCTCCGGTCAATGGTCTCTAACTACACACCCTCAAGACCCCTACGCTCTGCATCTTCTGGCCGCCTCAGACCTACTCCTATCCAAGCTCCGGGAGGGTCATCAAAGAGAAGTCGCCTATTCTCAATCCTTGCCCCACAATGGTGGAATGAACTACCCACCCCAGTTAGGACAGCCGAAACACGTCCAATCTTTCGCCGTCGACTAAAGACGCACTTCTTCAACCATTATCTGAATTAAAAAAAGAAAAGAAAAAAAAGAAAAAAATGATCTAACCCTAACTAACCATACTGTCATGCACTTGTCCTAATAAACTAACCTACACTGTAGCACTCAACACTTTGATGAACATTGTTACTCAGCTGATAGAGTTGTGCCCTTCCTGATGGCTTGTCGTACAGAACTTGTAAGTCGCTTTGGATAAAAGCGTCAGCTAAATGACTAAATGTAAATGTAAATGTAATGAACCAAAGGAGAATATCATTTTTATAAATCTTTTAATTGTTTATCTTTGATGGTGAATAACACCATGCGAACATTGACCAGACATGAACAATTGCCACTGAACCAATTCAGCACCTTCTTGAGATCACGTGTACAGAAAATCGAAGCAAATGAATAAAGGGCGGATGATTTACAGGGGGTTTTGTAGATACAGTACTGAATTTTGCCATCCGGATACATGCAATTTGAAATATGAATATAGAATATCAGGCCTATAAATGACCTTATTATGGCCAAGTCACCCATCTATGGATCGGGCCAAATCTCATCTTTCCAATGGCAGAGTTCAATGTAGATTTAGTACCACGAGGCACACCTGACAGGGCAGCAAAAACGTGAAGGAAATCTACTGTAAATACAGTAACTTTTTTGGAATGTAAATAGCTCCTACATTTTTCATCTGATTGAGCAGCGTTTTTTTTCCAGATGTTCACAGAAAGGTAAATAAACTAACTACATTCTATTTTATGGCAATAACGTTCAGGTTTGTTCGACCCATGACAAATGATCCAGAAAATAACGTAAAAAAAGAATGATCATGCTGGAAGTCAGATGATTGACAGGGGCTGGCATGAGCTGGGAAGTGTAGTTTTATGAAATTCAAAAGCCCTATCGCTCCTCATTCATAGGACTACACACACTTATGACAGCTTCCTTTATTTCCATCTAAATCATCCGGTTTCCGTCAGGATGCACTGAGATAGTTATAAACTCATATTTCACTATTAACTCAATCAGCGCCAGGGGTCGGGGCGCTAGAGCGCCATCGCTTTAATCAATGGGGAGACTACGACATTTGTGAGTGCTTAAAATATATCTTATATTATAGCTATGGGTCTAATACACCCGTCGATTCTCAGTGAGTTGCTTCCAGTCAAAATGCACAAAACAAAACAGTTTTTTCATCCGTACATTTCCGTTTTATACCGTTTTGAATATGATATATATCGAATATCGAATCTTCCTGAAATCAACGCTAGATTATCATTATTATGTCTCCTCGTGCATACATGAAATGGCCCTCGTAGCGCGGCGCTCCCCCCAACCTCCTGCACCCAACGGTAAACAGCCACACACAGTCCACACAGACAGCTTCGATCGCGGTAGAAAGAAATATCAGATCAACGCAAGATTGGATATATAGAGTCCTTACCTGGTCGCTGATGTAATGCAAAAGAAATAATCCAATTATCTGATCGCCATTCCAAATACTGCTCGTGGAGGTCCGTCCCACATTGTCCGGCATTGCATATGAAGGGGGGGGTGGGGGGTGGGGTGGCAGCATTGCAGATGTAACACTAGTCCTGCCGGAGTATTTAAACCCCGCCCAGAAAAGAAACTACACCATTTCTAATGGAGTGCAATACCAGCTGGAAGGCGTAGGCGGCGGTATTTGCCCTTTTGCGAGCTCAGACCCATTCCAATGATAACATCAGGCTGGATGGATGAAAAATGAATGGATATAGCTAATAAAAGAAATAACGATTAAAACCCGACTTTTCTCATGATTGGCGCTGAACGGTTGGCGAGTTAACCCGACTTTTTCTGTGATTGGCGCAGAATGAGTTAACACTTAAAATCATTGGTAAACAAACATAGTGCTGAAAATATACACTTTGACTGGTGTTTTGACAGGGTTAGGGTCTTTACTCTTGGCTACATTTGAAAAAGAAAAACACAATATTAATTAATACGTTCTTTATTGATCGATTTATGGTGTGAAATGATTGTCGGTCCGGTACCGGACCGCTCGGGCTTAAGGGGTTAATGAACTTACCCGTCGAACAGAAGGGTTGTTTTTGGACCCGCGGGACTGGAAGATGTACTGGTCTGTGTCGTACTCCAGGGTGGCGGTGCTGATCAGGAGGAACTTGGCAGAATCGAGACCGATCTACCAGCAGTGTGAGTTTGGGACGAAGAGAAAGCAGAATGAGTGCTAACAGAATAGTAACATCTAAGTCTTAAGAGATACAGTAGTTGTGTTATGTATATCCAACCTGAGCTCATGTTGTGATTGTTATAACGTGAGTTACTTTTCATTCAGGCAGTCAGACCTTCACCTGCAGGGTCCTATGCAGTTCACACTTAGGTAGGATAATAAGGAACAGCTGTGTATTGCATTGGACCTGTATTACACTTGACAGCATGAAATAAAGATCACAAAATAGCATTCTGGCTGGACCTTTACATTATTACAGTTGTGTTTACCTGCTGTATCCAACCTGGGCCCTGTTTCTAATACCTGGCTAACTGAGTTAGCCGGATAATTTTCAACATAGCTTGACTTAAGCCAGACATTTCCGTTCCCCGACGTCGGATTGTCTATGGCAACAGATCAGAAAGTTTGAACCTGGTCGAGGGCAGAGTTTAGTTCAGTTAGCTGGATAACCTGCATGGCCACACCCTCGCAAAGAAATGCAGCTCGCTTCCTGGAATAATTCTCTAATAATTCTCTCTAGATCCCATTATACCATTCTGAATTATGTTTTTGTGCTTCGTTCTTCTAGAGGGGGCTTTTGAAATGTAAAATAATATACCTAAGATGCTGATAATAAATCACATTCAGCCTATAGATTTACCTTGTCCTAAATAATGCACATCATATTTATATGGATACGGCGCTCGGAGTCGCGATACACTGCATGTGGTTATTTTAATAACGCCGCATTGCAAATGTGAATCCCGCAGGGATATTTTGAATGAATGAAACCTATCGGGCGTTTGGCTCTGATTAGTTTAATATTCTTCGCTGTGTATTTCAAGCATTCATTGAAGCGTCTATGCGTGGATTGTGGATATGAATTATGAGGAATCTGAATCTGTGGATTGTTTAATTGTATCACTGTCACTGTGACAGTCACGCGTTATTGTAACTGGGTTTAAAAGGAGGAGATGCGCTGTTTGATGGATTTGATGACGTGACGTGACTTGATAAATTGAATGAGCCTTTGACGTTTTTGATGAATGAATTTGAGAAAATGCATTTATCTTTTCAATCACTGTTATCTGATGATGAACATGAGGTGTCACTGGTATAAACAAAAGGTTAATCAATTCAATGCATGTATGGATGATGTCCAAAACAGATTAAAACCTGATTAATAGTGTAACTGCAAGCCTCCTCCAAGCCTCTCTTTGGGAACCATGTATTTATATAGTACATAATACCTAAGCACATACAGTACAGATATCCTCATAATATAATTTGTATCAATTAGATATACTATTTGGGCTTGTTTTTATCCTTATTCTGAAAGAGTTGAACTAATTATTTTCGCTAGCAAGATCTCATTTGATTATTCATTCCATTAAGCCTACTGCCAGCAGGCACATTTAAAGAAATATAATCTGATTGATTGGGGTAATGAGGGACTTAAAATTAGCCTATAGATTATGCATTTAACTTCTCTGCGAGGCTATTGAGCTGTACTGTATTGTACCCATTCTGCAATCTTGCTAATAAAGTTTTAAATCAATCAATCAATCAATGCCGATGGAAAATCAGGATTTCTGCGATCTACACCTGCTGTCTTTTCAGGTGAGGCGGCCGCGTGCAATTATCCTGAGTATCAAGTCTGGTTCGGATTAACGAGACTGAATCCACCTTCGAGGAACAGGGAAAGCCTGGATTCAAACATCAGGTTAATTGAATCTAGATAATGGGACTTTTGATCGACTTAGTTGAACCAGGTACGGGGAATAGGGCCCTGAGGTCATGTTGTTGTTGTTGTTGTTGTTGTTGTTGTTGTTGTTGTTATTGTTGTTGTTGTTGTTGTTGTTGTTGTTGTTGTTGTTGTTGTTGTTTACCTGCTGTATCCAACCTGAGCTCATGTTTTTTTCAATGCATGAAAGAAAATATGATTTGAGAGCTAGTTGTAAATGTACTGTTCAAAAAGCTAAGAAAGAGAGTAAAAGGAGGTGTATTTCTATTATTGGGGTTAACTTGTGGAACAATGCTGATATACAGTTAAGAATGAGTCATTCGCTTTTGGTTTTTAAGAAAATGGTTTGTATAGCTATTTTTGAAAACTACAAAGTTTTCACTATATTCTTTTAGAATACTGTTTTGGAGTCTTAATTTTGTTAACACATTCCCCGCCAATCACAGTGCAGTACCGGCCAGATCCTGGTATTGGCGCTGTCTCGAGAATGCAGTAATCCTTGTTGCAGACTTTGTGTCAAATTTTTTACGCTCCGGGCGGACTTTTCTGTTAGCCTGAAGCGAGGGCTTCACCAGATCGCATGGAATACTTTTTGCGACACCGAATTCATTATGCAGTAAAGGAATATGGCATCAGCCAATGGACATATGATCTAGCAGATGGCGATCAAATAACTGGAAAATTCTTTTTGGAATCCAACCGGCCACAGGTAAGAGCAATTTGACGTCAATTTCAGCTTGGATTTCAGAGCCATCCCCCTGCTCAGCCTATGCTGTGGTAATAAGGAATGCCGTTATTGGTAATCAATAATCAGAAACGACTTCCCCCGCCCCCCCTTCCATGCATTCATGATGGAACATAATACCGATCATATGCATTTGGATTTTTAATTCTAGCTTGTGTAGGGACGAAACGCCAATCGATTTAACGTTATTAGCTTAGCGCCTTATAAATAGCTTTGCAGGAATGATCCCAGATCATTCTGATATAACACTCATATTCACCACGGTATAAAACGGGAACGTATTGATGAAAAAAATATTTCTTTATGGCATATTGAACGGAAGGTTCATACTGTCAATTGACAATGACATTGGATCCATAGCTATAATATAAAATATAGATTTAGCTCTACAAACAATGTGATGCACAGTGAACGTTTGTAATGGAAAGGTGGCCTTCCTAGAGTGGGGCCCATCTAATGGCTGGCCGGGAATGTGTTAAGAATATAGGACAGGCATGTATAAGCATTATGCTTCAGTCTGTACCTTTTCAGTCACTGTAAAATCAAATATTGTTAAATGATTGTGCATATTGTATTGTGTGAGATGATGACTGAATAAACTACTACTACTACTCCTAATTTGTGCTTACCTGCTGTATCCAACCTGAGGTCATGTTTGCAGAAATGTTGAAAACTCTTCTGTCATCTTTTATCAGGGTCATGTTGCATATGAACACCATACACCTGGCGACGGAACAGTCCTACACAGAGAGATGATTACGGAACAAAGCAAGACAAAAACTCCATTATAGAATGGAATCACTTCAGGAAACACACAATTTATTACACAGCGTGTTTCTTTCCTAAGAAGATTGTTGACAGTGCCATGAAACAAAGACAGACATGCTTACCACAGTATGGGTTATTTTTATATTGTCCACAAAGTCTGAGAGAGCGGGTTCCTCGTCTTTGCGTCGTCTTTGGCAGCCTGGAATCTGAATCGGATGTTTTCCCAAACAGAGACATGTATAGTGGGATTTAAACTAGTAGGTCAGACGTTGATTGAGTCTTTGGATGGAGCCGTCTCAGTATAATTGACGAGAACAATTAAAGGTAGAATATCTAATGTCGTCAAACAGCGACCTCGGAGGACCGCAAAGATGGCAACATGGCACCACGCTTTGTTCACAGATTTTGTTTTGTTCTGATGTGTGGTTTGGATTTCAGTGGGTTTAAAGGAGGGGTTGTTACTGCTGGCCACACCTCAGACTCTACCAAGAGAGGTCTGGAGACATTCACAGTATAATAAGTTACTAAACTCCAACCCACACCTCAGACTCTACCAAGAGAGGTCTGGAGACATTCACAGTATAATAAGTTACTAAACTCCAACCCACACCTCAGACTCTACCAAGAGAGGTCTGGAGACATTCACAGTATAATAAGTTACTAAACTCCAACCAACACCTCAGACTAGTAGGACTCTTTTGCCTAGAGGTTGCTGTTTGATGGGATTACAGATTATACCTTTAACATTCTCTAAACTATGAAAGCATGAAAAATCATTTTCAATTGAAAGAGTTGGCGTTGGTAGCTTTGTCACCTGCATGTTATTAGGATCTACCCAGATGTTTTTGTTACCAAGCTTCATTG
>NC_140174.1:19454143-19613506 GCF_963971535.1 Notolepis coatsorum | reverse complement strand
ACATTGCTTTAGCACCACATTCAGACTGTTTTCACTCCACATATGAAATTCAGTGTCTTCTCATGGTAGTGCGTACACTAAGAACTTTTAAATTGAGTTCTCCCCTCAGATTATAACCCCCATCTCTATCAAATAACAGTTGTTGAATGTTTCCTGGAAGTACATTACCTTTTGCTTTATACATTAATTGTGCTGTTTTAAATTTAACTTTAATGTTTTTGACTTTAAAAATAATATGTTTGTGTGATCACGATAACCTGCAATATGAACTATCCTTTTGGCCCTTTTTTGTATAAAAAGTGGCTGTAGTGTAGAATTATAAGTGTTTCCCCAGACGTCAGCACAGTAATTTAAATATGGTAAAACGACTTAGAACAACTAACACAACTAATATTAAAACTTACTGTGTATAGAAATTATATTTAAAGTATATTGTATTTGATGTCAAATGTACCGTGATCGACTGATGCACTGGTTTCTGCAGATCACTCTGTCCTGCAGTGAAGTTGGTATAACTGGATTCACTGAAACAAAACATTTACAGTTGGATTCAAAGAACCTAAATCACTATGTGACATAATTTCAGTTGAAAATCACACAATTTAATATTTATGAAACATGACAAACGTATAATGACACATTGTAAACAGATTAGGGGTGTAAAGGTACACGTATCCGTACCGAACCGTTTCAGTGTGTACTGTACCGTACCGAACGGCTGTGTAGTGTACCGAACGAATACAACGGTATGTTAACAACGACCGCCCACCGGGGGCTGTTTTTTTCACAATCTAATATGATTATTATTATTTTAGAAATGTTTTTTTATCGATTATTAATTTCAATATAGAATATTCGTTGACAGCCCGACAAGTACAATTAGTTACTGCACACTACATCACCCCTGAGTGGAACATGGAAAGCCAAACTTTCCCCCACTGTACCGAAAACCCGTACCGAACCTTGATTTCAAAACCGAGGTGAATGAATGAATGAATGAATGAATGAATGAATGAATGAATGAATGAATGAATGAAAACTTTATTTAACAGATTGCAGAATGGGTACAATACAGTACGGCTCAATACATACAATTGTTAAGGGGATGCAGACCTGAAAAAGACGTTTGTCTTGTTTCCATCAGGGTACGTACCGTACCGTGGTTTTTGTGTACCGTTACACCCCTAAAACGGATATAACACAAACCTTGCCATCTCAACTAAAATGCTGTACTTCACGTCAATCTCTTTTAGTTTGTAAAGATCACTTCCTGCCGAGTGTTTCTTGTTGCCACTGAAAGAGATAAGAAATTGTTTGTAGAAACAAAGTATGTGTTTCATTTCCACTTCACACGGATCTCCTTTACAGACAAACAGTACCTTGTGGCATTTGCAGTGATTCGAATCTTCCTGTCGAGTTTGCTGTTGGTGTCTATCCAATATGAGACGACGAAGACAGCCTGGAATGGAAGATATATTGTAAGGTCTGCACAGAGGACCATCGGATGCAGCTCACCAGACATCTCTGATACCTACAACAACCGACGCACGGACAGAGCAATCCGCATCATGCGTGACCCCACCCACCCTGCCCACGGACTGTTTACGCCCCTCCCTTCAGGCAGGAGGCTGCACAGCATCCGGGCAAGAACCACCAGGCTGAAGAATAGCTTCTTCCCGGATGCTGTGAGACTACTGAACTCATCGCAGCTTATCACTGCCATGCCTCTGCACACTGCACCGTAGCACCTTATGGCACCTATCTCTTTAAAGGGGACATGCATTGCTATTCCTAGCACTATTTGGGCAACTTTACACAATTCCTGTGAGTCTATTGAAGACATCTGTAAACTTTTATTAAAAAAAATGCATTGTTTTATATTTCTAATCAAGTACTCAAAAGCCAAATTTTTCTCACTTTGGATTTCAGGCTGTGTTGGCCTGGCTCCGCCGATAAGCACTGTGTAAATTAGTATGTGCTACTGCTGCTTCCCCGTGAGGTCCAGGTTGTGTGTAAATGAGTATGTGCTACTGCTGCTTCCCTGTGAGGTCCAGGTTGTGTGTAAATGAGTATGTGCTACTGCTGCTTCCCCGTGAGGTCCAGGTTGTGTGTAAATGAGTATGTGCTACTGCTGCTTCCACGCGAGGTCCAGGTTGTGTGTAAATTAGTATGTGCTACTGCTGCTTCCCCGCGAGGTCCAGGTTGTGTGTAAATGAGTATGTGCTACTGCTGCTGTCGAGTTACACTATCTGCCTCGCTCTGTTTGCTGTCGCTGTCAAGCATAGAGGGGGCGTTAGTTATGCAAATCAGTGCTATATTAACGTCACAGAAACCGTCAAATCAGAACAGTTTAGTTGAGTGAGGGAGGATCTCATGAACTCGAGACCAGACTGATGAGTCAATATGGTAATTAGAGACACAGACCCATTGATACTAACCTGTATTACTATAAAACCATGCTAAACACAGAAAAAAGTCATTTATAATGCATGTCCCCTTTAAATCTTTTGGTGAATCTATTGGTCTCTGTATCTCATGCTTCCATGTCAATGGAAAAATTACAATAAACTTAACTTGACTTTGACTTTAATACATTTCAGGTCACATGTCCAGCCATTCAATCTACATTGTGTACAACTAGACCTATACTGTTGACAATTAATGCTGTTGACTGTTGAGATGTGTTTGGTCTTATGCCTCGTCTCCACTAGCCAGGGTTTAGCCGTGCTGTGGCCTCGTCTCCACTAGCCAGGGTTTAGCCGTGCTGTGGCCTCGTCTACACTAGCCAGGGTTTAGCCATGCTGTGGCCTCGTCTCCACTAGCCAGGGTTTAGCCATGCTGTGGCCTCGTCTCCACTAGCCAGGGTTTAGCCGTGCTGTGGCCTCGTCTCCACTAGCCAGGGTTTAGCCGTGCTGTGGCCTAGTCTCCACTAGCCAGGGTTTAGCCGTGCTGTGGCCTCGTCTCCACTAGCCAGGGTTTAGCCGTGCTGTGGCCTCATCTCCACTAGCCAGGGTTTAGCCGTGCTGTGGCCTCAACTCCACTAGCAAGGGTTAAGCCGTGCTGTGGCCTCGTCTCCACTAGCCGGGGTTTAGCCGTGCTTTGGCCTCCTCTCCACTAGCCAGGGTTTAGCCGTGCTGTGGCCTCGTCTCCACTAGCCAGGGTTTAGCCGTGCTGTGGCCTCGTCTCCACTAGCCAGGGTTTAGCCGTGCTGTGGCCTCATCTCCACTAGCCAGGGTTTAGCCATGCTGTGGCCTCGACTCCACTAGCAAGGGTTAAGCCGTGCTGTGGCCTCGTCTCCACTAGCCAGGGTTTAGCCGTGCTGTGGCCTCATCTCCACTAGCCAGGGTTTAGCCGTGCTGTGGCCTCGACTCCACTAGCCAGGGTTAAGCCGTGCTGTGGCCTCGTCTCCACTAGCCGGGGTTTAGCCGTGCTTTGGCCTGTCTGGCACACAGTGAGCGTCTCCATTGTCTTTAGAACCTGGACAGACCTGTCTGTACCCTGGCTGAGACAAGACACACCATACCATGCTAGACCATGGCTAGCCCCAACCAGGCTGAACATAGCTAATGGAGACACAAACCCAACCATACCATGCTAGACCATGGCTAAGGTCAAGGAGGTCAAGAAGTGAATGTATGCTTTCTCTTCCAGCACTTGTGCTGCATGACCCTTAACCTGAGCTGAACCCAGACATGTCTCTAACTGAGGTTAAGATTAAGATTAAGATTTGTTTATTAAGGACAATGCAAATTAATGAACATCATTTACATGTGTATGCATAACATCACAGCATGATAAGGACGTAAATATGCCGGGAATAGCACAGGGCTAATTTCCACCCGTAGTCCTAACATAAAACAAACACAAAACGGACCATACAACGTTCATTCATAAAAACTGACATCACTGACATGACCACACTAACATGACATTCAGTCAGTACAACATCACTAACATCCCTAATGAGTGCATATTTGGCTGTCTAACAGCCATTTCCTGAGTTGGCCCTTAAAGGTGGACAGGGTGGGACATTCCCTTAAGGGGACCGGAAGGCTGTTCCATGTTCCACTTCCCTTCATCGATAGACAATTTTTGCTGAAGGCGGTCTTTCTAAAATGGACCTCACAATCCCCTCTAGTGTTTGATCTAGTGGCTAATCCAGTGTTCCTTTTCTCGTGGATAAACTCCTTGAGAGGGGGAGGGGCTAATCTGTGCAGGCATTTATATACAAAGCAGGAACTTTTATAACGTCTGAGGTTTTCAAAATTTAAAATTTGATGCTTATCCAGGATTTTACAGTGGTGGTATGAGTACTGTTTCCTGTCATATACCTTCAATGCTCTGTTGTAGAGTTGTTCTATGGGTTTCATGGCTGTGGCCCCAGTAAATGACCAGTTTAGAAGGCAATATTCAATGTGAGAGAAGACCATACAGTGTAGGTATGTCTTTGCGGCTTCAAGTGTTAGGGAGGGCCGTATTTGTTTGAAGTTGGAAATGTTGAAGTTGATGGTGTTCCTCACTTTCTTTATGTGTTTCTTAAAGGTCAGGTTTGAGTCCAAGATGACCCCAAGGAATTTGAAGTGGGAAACAAGTTCTAGTTCTTCCTTCCTTCCCTCCTTCCTCAGGAACACATTGGACCGCTTGATGGTTTCTGGACGCTTGCTAAAGAACATGCACACAGTCTTTTTCGCATTAAGTAGGAGACAGGTGCTGTTTAGCCAGCATTGTACCTTGTCTAGTGCGCATGTGAGCCTGGATGTAATCAACTCTATGTCCTTGCCCTGTGTGTAGATGACTGCATCATCGGCATACATCTGTACATTGAGTTCGGGACACACATTTGGCAGGTCATTGATATACAGGGAGAATAGCAGGGGCCCAAGGATTGATCCCTGAGGGACACCTACAGGGTTGTCTAGATATGGGGACTTGGCGCCATTGACCGTGACACATTGTTTTCGGTTTGATAAGTAGGATCTAAACCATTCTATTGTAGCAGCTGAGAAATTGAAGTGAGTTAGTTTGGTTAGGAGGATATTATGGTTGACACAGTCGAAAGCCTTGCTAAGGTCTAAGAAGACAGCACCAACATACTTGTTGCTATCTAGTGCACTCTTGACCTTTTCAACAAACAGACAGTTGGCTGACTCTGTTGAGTGAAGGGCACGGAATCCAAACTGCATTGGGTTAAGTGGGGTGGGGCCCAAGTCGAGATGTTTAGTCATGAGATTCGACACCCACTTCTCTGCAACTTTGGATATGACAGGAAGTATACTGATGGGCCTATAATTGGTCACCAGTGCCTTGTTGCCAGATTTAAAGATAGGGGTCACCATGGCCATCTTCCAGGATGATGGAACTTCCCTGGAGGTGATTGATTGATTCACTAGTAGAGTGATGGGTTTAATGAGTGCATCAGAGTATGTTTTGAGGAAATCAGTGTCGAGCCCGTAGGCGTCCTTGGCTTTGGAGCCTTTCAGAGCCAGAATGATCTTTTTCACTTCAGGCTCTGTTATCTCCTCCAGTTCAAAGAGGGGCTGGGTGTTGGTTACTGGGTTTGGTAGGATACTGGAGGGGGCAAAGTGTTTGGTGCTGTCTAGAACACTATTTAAGAAGTGTTCGTTGAGGGTGCATGCCAGTACTGTGGGGTCTTTAACTAGTATGTCATTCACATTCAGTTCTAGGGGGTCTTTTTCCCGATTCTGGTGTTTGCCTAGGAGTTTATTCAAGGTTTGCCAGATTTTTTTGCCGTTCCCTTTTCCTGCTTCAATTATACTAATAAAGAAGTTTGCTCTGGCCTTTCTGAGGGTCTGTGTGACCTTGTTCCTAGCATGCGTGAATCTTTGTCTGTCGATAGACAGTCCAGACTTTAAGCTCTGTTTGAGGAGTGAGTCCCTGTCTTTCAATTGCTGTCTGCAGCTGTGATCTAGCCATGGGAGGTGGATTTGTTTTTTGACTTTTTGGCTCCCCTTCCTAGAGAAGGAGGCCATCGTCTCCTTGATTTTTGTTGTGAAGAGGGTTCCATACGGTCACAGCTGAATAATGTGTGTGTTCATGTGTGTACTGGTTAAGTGTGGACACGCACACACACACACACACACATACACACACACACAAACGATTTGGTCAAGAAACGAATGAAAGAACGGGACAATGCTTAAAAAATTTCCACAAAATCAAAGCTTTCTCATGATAGACAAACATTGTTAATGTTGAGAAACAAAACGACAAGGGAACTGAGAAAAGCAAAATGTGGTATTGATCATCATTGCAGAGTCGTGTGATCAGAGATGCTTGATACGAGACAAAGGACAAACCTTGGCATTGTTTTTGAAGATAGGCTTGTCGATGGTGCAGATGGTCTGTCCCAATACACCGTCCACGCTGTCCAGAGAATTACATTCCACTCTTCCACTTTTCTTGAAGAACACAAAGGCAACATTGAAAATTAGGGCTGGGACTTTATCGCATTAATTTAGATTAATTAACTACAGAAAGAATTAAAAGTTAAAAAAATGTATGCGTTTAATCGCATGAAGATTTTTCTTTATTGTGTAAGAATGTTACCTTTCAAAGGAGATACTCATGCATGTGTATTATGTCTAAAGTATAATAAATCGCAAATAACTTTTTTTCTTAGTCTGGTTTGTTCATAAAAAAAAAATAATAATAGAAATTGAGAACAATCAAGATTATTTATTTTTTTCAATGGTCAACTGTTCTGGAATGTACTTGAAAGTACTGCGTTTTACTTTTACCTCGAAAGTGCTTGAGTTTACAAAAGGTCCTTTGCGCTATATATATATTATTCCTAAAATTGCTGCACTTTGTTAAAAAAAAGAGTTTGCTGCTTAAATGTATAATGTATATTCATTGATTCACTCATATACCAAAATTAATTTGAATTGAACAATTTAGCTTTTCGCATCAAATATTGATATGCGATTAAAATGTGATTAATTTCGATTAATTAACTATAAAGTCTTGAATTAATTTGACTAACATTTTTTATTGAGTCCCACCACTATTGAAAATATAAAACCTCGGCGGACTGTCTACAGCAGATGAAAACACGCCCCCCTGTGGTGAACTTGGGAGGTTGTAACAGAGCCTCACTGTACCTGCAGGGCGGTGACCTTGCTGTACGAGAGGTCAGCAGGGTACGTGAGAACAATGTGACTGTTGTACGAGTTCTCCTCTCTGTTCTCAACCCACACCATCACGTCCAACGAACTATCAATGCCAACGTTAACCACGGAGGACCTGGCAAGACAAAAGTGGGTATTAGATATATAAATAGATAGCTAGACAGACAGATGCATGCATTTACATGTAGTCATTTAGCTGAAACGCTTTCATCCAAAACGACTTACAAGTTGTGTACAACAAGTCAGCAGGAAGGGCACAACTCTGGCAGCTAAGGGTCAGTAAGATTGTTAGTCGAATAGTGTCGAATTGAGTGCATATAGTTGCATAGACATATTAGCATGGTAGGTAGTAGTAGTATAGGTATAGTACTATAATAGTAGCATAGTAGATAGTAGTAAATGGCTGCATTTATATAGCGCTTTTATCCAAAGCGCTTTATAATTTGTTGCTCACATTTTACCCATTCACACACTGACAGCAGAGGCGACCATGCAAGGTGCTCAACCTGCTCATCGGGAGCAGTTAGGGGTTAAGTGTCTTGCTCAAGGACACTTCGACACGCTGCCCGGGAGGAGTGGAATCGAACCGGGAAGACAACTGCTCTACCTACCGAACCACTGTCGCCCCTTATAGTAGTATAGGTATAGTAGCATAGTATGTATAGATATAGTAGCATAGTAGGTAGTAGTATAGGCAGGGGTGTAAAAAGTACCCAGAAATGATACTTAAAGGGGAACTCCACTTTTTTTGGAAATTAGCTTATTTAACATCTTCCCTGGAGTTAGACAAGAAGATGCATACCTTTTTTGTCTCTGTGCGTGCATTTTAGCTTTGGGAATAGACGCTCCGTTAGCATAGCTTAGCTTCATCACTGGAAGTGAGGCAGGACAGTAGCCTTACAGTGCCTTACAGTGTATTGCAAGGTCTGACATTGACCAAACTTGATATGCATGACCTTGGTGGGCTCTAGGTCAACTCCTGAAAAGGGGGTCAATGTCAGACCTTGCAATCAAAAGTTAGGGGGCGCACTGAAATTATGGCAAGGGTTATTAGCCCCCTAACTTTTGATTGCAAAGTCTGACATTGACCCCCATTGACCCCCCTTTTCCGAACGTATTTTTCAGCCTGGAATAATGGGATTTATGATTAGCCAATGGACATATCGATCGACCAGAATCCGATGACTAATGAAGAAATGCTGCCGGCGATCACATGGCCTGACGGTAGGATACTATTACCCCAAATAAAAATTACAGCTGGATTGGACATTGTTTTAAAACGTGATAGACCACTGACATTGGCTACCTGAACGCACACTCTATTGCTAATCAATAATACTAATTGGCGTTCCCCGCCGCCCCCATTTCATCCATAGATGCTCTGTAATAGTCCGGATGCTACGCAGTTTGTTTTATTTCATTCGTATATATACAGCAGAAATGGCGTTTGATATAACGGCACCAACGTTTAGCCTATTTTCTAGCTTCCTGAAAAAAAGAAGAGACGAAAAGCGCGATAAACCTTATATTATATTATATAAAATGACAACCAACCGATGGATTTTTATTTTCTTTAAGCCATTATGAAGGCACGGTTTATGCACTCAAGTGACAATGAGAATGGACAGATAGCAATACAATAAATTATATATATAGCTCTTAGAAAGTACATCGGTTTGTAAACAATCCTCTGTCCTCTGAGGCATAAATCGCCGCAAGATTGCGGACGCCAATGTGTTAATATTATGAAAATTGTTTTGTGAACTTATTTCACTTTACTTTTGTTTTGTGTGTTTATTTTTTTTTATCCAATGATTTAATGAGTTGAGGCTCCATATAGGCCCATCTGCGTCTCTTGCCTCTACTCTGCACCTTTATACACTTTCTGTCATGGTCAATGTTTTTACTGTTTTGCTAAAATGGTGCGAAATAATAAAATAATATCAAGTCTCCCGTGTTTTTATTTTACTAGTTTCAGGCGGACTATCACTTAAAGATCAAAGTAAGCTAGTGTAAAGTAAAGTAAAGATATTGAGCATACATTTGTAAAATGTGCAACCCTAGTTTCACCTATGTCGTATGAGATGTATTCGTTGTATGGCTGGATGTACCGTGACGTCCGTACCGTGAAGTCACGGGACGAATATACGTACCATTACACCCCTAGTGTTTTTTTGTTTTTATATGCATTTGTATATGTATTTGTATATGTTTGGGTAAAAAAATTAAAAAATAAAACAGATTGAACTATTATACATTATATATTTGAAATCACTTACTCAGTAAAATTGAAGTCCACTTTCAGGTTGTCAATACACTGGTTATCATCTCCACAGTTGCTCTCAAACCCTAACTGTTGTAGACGGGATGAAGTCAATTGAGTTAAATTAAAAAGTAAGAATTGAATTACTTTGGTAGCTGGTTGTTAAAGACATTGATGAGGGTACCGAGTACCTCACCAGCACCAGACCATATACCCTATAGGCCTATACAATGAAATCACAGCCGTGACAAGAAAGCTCCCAAAGGTTAAGTCATTATCTAACCTAACAAGCTTCCAAACAGTCTTGTATGTCATTTTCTAAACTAACATGCTCCCAGTTTTCTCTTCAAATGGTGCCGGTAAAATGCTGGCAAATCATGCATTTCCCTACAACAGGCACAAGGTCATCTGACGACAGATACCCAGCAAACATTTTTACTTCCAGTAGCTGTCAAGACAACAACAACCCAAGAAGGTTTGATCTTTAGATCAATGTTGTTTCAATGTTGTTTCAACAGTATTGTATTGACATAAGATGAGGATTTCAAATTCAGGTTAACAATACAACTGCTTTAAAAAACACTCCTAATAGCATCTTTGAACGTTCTGGGAATGTCTTGCTACTGCTTTTTTTTAATGCTATTAGCTGAAAGGCTAATTCATGTTGTAACGCGACCTCAATAGGCCAGGACTCGGGTCAGCCCAATGCTTGCTGGGTAATGCTCAAAAGAAAGCTCTTTGTTGTAGTTTACTCAATGCTAACTGTACGATGACATCAAGTTATGTATCGTCCTCATACCAAGACATGTCAGCAATTACATTTTGGACAGGGGAAAAAAAGACACTTAGGAGAAAACATACTGCATGATAGGTCGTGGTCTGGACCTGCTGGGCCAGACTGGGTCTCAGGTTCTCAGACGATGGAAGGCCTTCAAAGGTGAATGTAAGTTCATTGGACACTTCGTTGAAAACATCTTCTTGACACGCCTACAATGAGAGATTATCGTAAAGTAAAAACAACATGAGTGGTCTGTACATATTTTGCAGGCAGACAGGCCATAACACACTCTTCACAACCATGCTTTCTTGAAAGAACCCTTGTTAAGAATCGGTGTATGGAGTATTCTTGGAAGAACTGACTGAACTGTCTTGGGGCACAGGAAGAACATACTTATAGATTTATTTATCGTCTTTTTTAAATTTGAATGGTGGAACTTACAATCTCCGTTCCAAGGATTTTATGCACTTTGCTGTTCCCAATGTCCGAACAGAAATGGGAAAGAAAGCTTTTAGGTTATCCGCACCTACTGCATGGAAAAATCTCCAGTCCGATCTGAAGATTCAAAGCTTGGTAACACTGAATGTATTTAGGGCTATGGTGAAGCCTATTGTAACCACGTTTTCTGTGTGCAAATGTTTTATCTGACCATTTTGTAACGTTACTTTTATCTGTAATGTCTATGTGTATATTTTGAAACTTTGTGTTGCTGCCATTCTTGGCCAGGTCTCCCTTGTAAAAGAGATCCTGGATCTCAATTGGGACAAACCTGGTTAAATAAAAAAATAAAAAATACTGACTGAACTGCCCTGGGGCACAGGAAGAACATACTGACTGAACTGTCCTGGGGCACAGGAAGAACATACTGACTGAACTGTCCTGGGGCACAGGGAGAACATACTGACTGAACTGTCCTGGGGGCACAGGAAGAACATACTGACTGAACTGTCCTGGGGACACAGGAAGAACATACTGACTGAACTGTCCTGAGGCACAGGAAGAACATACTAACTGAACTGTCTTGAGGCACAGGAAGAACATACTGACTGAACTGTCCTGAGGCACAGGAATAACATACTGACTGAACTGTCCTGGGGCACAGGAATAACATACTGACTGAACTGTCCTGGGGCACAGGAAGAACATACTGACTGAACTGTCCTGGGGCACAGGAAGAACATACTAACCGAACTGTCCTGAGGCACAGGAATAACATACTGACTGAACTGTCCTGGGACACAGGAAGAACATACTGACTGAACTGTCCTGAGGGACAGGACGAACATACTGACTTAACTGTCCTGGGGCACAGGAAGAACATACTGACTGAACTGTCCTGGGGCACAGGAAGAACATACTGACTGAACTGTCCTGGGGCACAGGAAGAACATACCGACTGAACTGTCCTGGGGCGCAGGAAGAACATACTGACTGAACTGTCCTGGGGCACAGGAAGAACATACTGACTGAACTGTCCTGAGGCACAGGAAGAACATACTGACTGAACTGTCCTGGGGCACAGGAAGAACATACTGACTGAACTGCCCTGTGGCACAGGAAGAACATACTGACTGAACTGTCCTGGGGCACAGGAAGAACATACTGACTGAACTGTCCTGAGGGACAGGAAGAACATACTGACTGAACTGTCCTGGAGCACAGGAAGAACATACTGACTGAACTGTCCTCAGGAAGAACATACTGACTGAACTGTCCTGAGGCACAGGAAGAACATACTAACCGAACTGTCCTGGGGCACAGGAAGAACATACTGACTGAACTGTCCTGGGGCACAGGAAGAACATACTGACTGAACTGTCCTGGAGCACAGGAAGAACATACTGACTGAACTGTCCTGAGACACAGGAAGAACATACTGACTGAACTGTCCTGGGGCACAGGAAGAACATACTGACTGAACTGTCCTGGGGCACAGGAATAACATACTGACTGAACAGTCCTGGGGCACAGGAAGAACATACTGACTGAACTGTCCTGGAGCACAGGAAGAACATACTGACTGAACTGTCCTCAGGAAGAACATACTGACTGAACTGTCCTGAGGCACAGGAAGAACATACTGACTGAACTGTCCTGAGGCACAGGAAGAACATACTAACTGAACTGTCCTGAGGCACAGGAAGAACATACTGACTGAACTGTCCTGGGGCACAGGAAGAATATTCCCCTTTAAAGTAGCATTTTCTTTCTCTGATGTAGTTTGCTATACAGAAATGAACCACTGTTACTGAAATTAGTTATATAGTAAAGACACCATATATTGCCAGGTAACCAACGTACCTTAATGTAGAAGGTGTGAGTGAAGCAGTTTTCTTGCAGGCCCAGAGTGAAGGAGTTACTGACCTCCCTCTGGTTCTTCCTGATGTAGGCGCGGTTGTTTGGCTGCTTGCGGGTAACATCCAGCGTTAAAGTATAATTAATCCTTGCGTTAGCTGGGAACAATTTAGAATTGCATTGAAAGATTATAAAACATGACTTCTCAGATACGTGTTAAATTGATTTTTGATTTGATTTGATTTGATTACGGATTAGCTGGTGCCATAGCAACCAGCTAGTCTTCCTAGGTTCGACAAAAAAATAAATACAAAAACAATTATTATTGCAAAACTAAATTATTAAAAGTCAGTACTCAACACACAATGCATAATGAAACTAACAATTAAGATGGCTAAAATTACATGCAAGCAAATAAACAGAAAACAAAAAATAAAAGTAAAATTCTTTACAGTGTTAAAAACAATTCAAGATTATTTTTAAAAGTGAATCTACTGTAAATGCAGCAGAGGTTTTGAGGCAGGTTATTCCAAAGAGTTAATGCTCTAAAAATAAAAGATCTCCTTAAAGCATTGTTTTTTGGACCTGGCAATTCAAGCTGCCCACTACTGGAACCTCTAATGTAATACTCATGCACAGTATTACTATATAAACAATCTGTTTATGTATAAAAACAGGAGTTTTTACTGGTCACGAGTCACGACCGACTTGAACAGCACAAGTGTATTAAAAGACAATCTATGTTCAACGTTAAGCCAAGAGAGAAAATGACTGCGTGGTGAAGAAAGGAGAGGTCAGAGGTCAGCCACCTGTCCGCACGACGGAGACCTTGGTCATGGTAAAGCAGACCTCAGCGGTGTTATTCAGGGGCGCGGTGCAGGCGTCAGTGTTCTGGGGGTTCTGGGGGATCTGGGTCGGATTGAATGACACGCTAGTTTCCACCGTTACTATTGGCTTGGATCTGGGAGAAAAATACAGGATCAATTATAACAATTCTTTATTTTCCTTTAAAGGTGCTATAGATATATGTAGAGTAATCTTAGTTAGAAGAAAAAAAACATTCAGAGAGCTTTTAGAAAGGTGCAGAATAAAAGTATTGCTAATAGAATAGAATAGAAGTACTTCATTGATCTCGAGGGGAAATTCAGCACCACAGATCACTCACAATGGACATTCAGGTAGTCAAAAATAAAAAATAAGAATAAGAAAAAGTTTGCCGGTCCAAAATGAATGTTGTTGTTTACATGTTGTGTACATGTACACAAGAATTAGAT
Source organism: Notolepis coatsorum (assembly GCF_963971535.1). Classification (NCBI taxonomy): domain Eukaryota; kingdom Metazoa; phylum Chordata; class Actinopteri; order Aulopiformes; family Paralepididae; genus Notolepis; species Notolepis coatsorum. Next base: position 19,599,748 of record NC_140174.1, on the reverse strand, counting down.
CAGTGTTGCCACAACGCTTATACCTGAGCAAGAGGACAGCTCCCTTTGATCCCACGGCCAGGTCAGGCAGACCGTCTTCACTGAGGTCAAATGAAGACTGACTGATCGACAGGCCAAAGAACTTCAGTCCTGGACGGACATCCGAACCAGCAATTCTCTAGTTTAGAGGCAAAAAGAGAATATTTCAATGATGCCTCATACAGTAATACTACAATGCAAATCTCACTCTCAACACAGGTGCCCCCCAGGGCTGTGTTCTGAGCCCCCTCCTCTACTCGCTTTACAAGCACGACAGAACAGCAACACAATCGTCAAGTTTGCTGACGACACAGCTGTGGTGGGCCTGATCTCTGCTACCTGGGAGAGGTGGAGAACCGGGTGCTGTGGTGCCAGGAGAACAGCTTCTCCCTGAACATCAGCTAAACCAAATAACTGATTGTGGATTTTAGGAAGTCGGGGGCCAGGGACTACAGCCCCCTCAGCATCGACGAGGCACCGGTCGAGAGAGTGAACAGTTTCAAGTACCTCAGAGTCCACATTATCTGAGGACTTGACATGGACCACACACACAGACACTCAAAGTGAGTCAGAAGATCTCCCACTCTCCAGAACATTTATAATAATAACTGGACTTTGAAGAAGAATAAGTCTTTATTCGTCATGCAGTGACACACACACATGCGATGCCAGGCACACAAGGCGTTGCAGGGCCATGGCTAAGAGATTAGTCAAAGACGCCAAACAACTGCCTCTTTGCACTGCTGCGGTCAGGCAAGAGCTACCAGAGTCTCATGGCCAGTACAGAGACTCAGAAGCAGCTTCTATCCCCAGGCCATCAGGATGATCAATGACAATGTAACATCAACCCATCCATCTACATTCATTGCACACAACATCCACGTGCACACACTCACTTTAAACAAACACTCACCTTTAACATTCACTTTAGACACGTTTTAACACTAAATCATATTTGTATCTATCTATTACAAAAAGATTTGCACTACATCCATACCTCATTTTTGTATTTTTAAAAAGAATTTTTTGCATTTTGTACTTTAGGTTGTACTTTAGTTTGTATATTGTATAGGGATGTCCGATATTATCGGCCTACCGATATTATCGGCCGATATCGGCATTAAAATGTGATATCGGAAAATATCGGTATCGGTTTTCAAAAAAAAAATTATATATATATATATATTTTTTTTTTACATTTCTAGAACCTTTATTTACCCAGGCAAGCAAGTAAGAACAAATTCACATTTTATTTATTGTCAAAGGTATGCATAATGTTGTGTTAATTCAACAACAAGAGATATGTAATGTTAATTACCTGAAATTATTCAGTTTTTTGGGGGGGAAACCCTGCATATATCGGTATCGGTTGATATCGGAAATTAAGAGTTGGACAATATCGGTATATCGGTAAAAAAGCCAATATCGAGCATCCCTAATATTGTATATTTTGTATAGTGTTTGGACTTTATTCTTTTTTTTTTTTTAAACTTTGACCAGTCAGCTGGTTCTTTTCGCGTTTATCGCTTTTTCTGGTCAAGTATGACCGACAGATACAGGTTGAATGGGGTATAGATGGGGGGAAAGACACTCTGAGAAAATACGGCGAGTCCGGGAGTCGAACTCGTGTACCCCAGATCCGTGACGCGCACGGTTGTCCCCGACGCCGAAATAGCGTTCGAGGTACGCGGTGAGCTACTGGAGCTCCCCGGACTTTATTCTTTTTACTTTATTTACTGTATGAAGCAGGTGCGAACCATGGGGGAGCTGGGGGAGCCATGGCTCCCCTATATGAGACATCAGCCCCCCTGAAAACATGATTTGTGAATTTTTGGGGGGTCTCTAAAATACTGACAATAAATGTAATTTTTGCCATGCATTTCAAATGTTTCTGTAATTTTCTGTATCGTCGTCATCGTGTATAATAATAAAATTAGATTATTTTGATGTATGATTAATGATTTGCGCACTAATTCACTGTAATAGACAATAGCATACATCTATGGGGTTGCGGCACTGCAGATATACCCTACTCGTAATAGATGGCAACATGCATGCTATTCTTGCGTTTACCATTCGGAGCGTGGCGGCGCTGCAGCCTGCAGGCACAAATCAAACTTCACCCGCCGTTTAAAAAAAATACAGGTATTCAGGATAATGTCGAAAGTTAAACGAAATATCAAAGAAGTAAGCCTTCTAACCAATTTTGGTTTTACAAAGAAGGCAAAGCAGCCTGCTGCGGAGACTACTTCTGTGACATGCAGATTTTGAGAATTGGGCAGATCTTCACCATCAGGAGGGTGTCGATAATGTTGCATTTGCCTACTATAATAATGTCAGACTCGATGTGTTTGGTCGTGGACTTGTTGTTCGGTATTGTTCATCCGTGTGTTTATGTGTAAATAGGACTGTTTGTGAATTTTAGTGTTGGATCAGAGGGGTTAATCTGAGAATGTGTATTTCAATATGTGCGTCTTCATCATGCATGCAAACACCTGTGTGGTGTGTGTGTGGACTATGTGTGGTTCTGTAACATTACTCATACCTATAGCCTATGTCAGCAAACGTCACAGTAAAGTCCACCCTGTGAGGCACGTGCAGCGCTGCTGACTCCCCCCCCCCCCCCATGCAGACACTGTGAAGCACAATCTCCGGAGGCTCATACAGAACCAAGCATTTCACTGTAATGTACATGTACTTTATATGCGACAAATAAAACAAAATTGGAACAAAAATCCTTTCTAGATCTGCCTTTCACTCCTGCAAACCATTTCTCTGAGGCTGCCTGGATTCTCACACACCTGTGTGTACGTAGGATTGATTGTTCTTTTTCCACCGTGGAAAATGTAGATGCTTCCTTGACCGTCGTTCTCTAAAGGTGCTCCGACGGCTAAATCGTTGGATCTGTCCCCGTTCAGGTCGGGCAGTGGGGCAAGAGAAGTCCCGAACCTCCCTCTCTCCATCGGGGCTCCCTTCAACACGCTCTGATCCTCCCACTGGCAGTTCACGGGGGTCATCCACTGGTGGAGAAACACACCACACACTATCAGCAGCCGGGTCACGCAGTGTTACCTTTTCTGTATTAACTCGAATCTTAGTAAGAGTACAGCACTCCAGGGCCAAAGCACCGGTCATGAATGAATGAAAACTTTATTTAACAGATTGCAGAATGGGTACAATACAGTACGGCTCAATACACACAATTGTTAACTCATTCTGCGCCATCGCTTAATGCGCCAGAGGGCGCTATTACGCCATCGCTTTAATCAATGGGGGGACTGCGAGATTTGCGAGTGCTTAAAATATATCTTATATTATAGCTATGGGTCTAATACACCCGTCGATTGTCAGTAAGTTGCTTCCAATCAACATGTACAAAACGGATTGTTTTTTCATCCATACATTTCCGTTTTATACCGTTTTGAATATGAATATAGTTTGTGATTCTTAGTAATCCCAGGAAAATACGCAATAATAGCCCTTTAGTGGAATACACTAAACACGTAATTCTTCGCCTGATTATCGAATCATCCTGAAATCAACGCTAGATTATCGTTATTATCCTTCCTCATGCAAGAATGAAAAGGGCCTCGTAGCGCGAGGCTCCCCCAGTGCCCTCCTGCACCCAACGGCACACAGCCACACACACACACACAGAGACAGCTTCGATCCGGGTAGAAAGAAATATCAGATCAACGCAAGATTTTATATATAGAGTCCTTCCCTGGTATCTGATGTAATGCAAAAGAGATTTTCTCCAATTTTCTGATCGCCATTCCAAATACTGCTCGTGGAGGTCCGTCCCACATTACTGAGCGTTACACATGAACAGGCGGGTGGGTTTACTGTTCCATGCCACCGTTATAAAGGCCTACCTCACCTGAGTATTTAAACCCTGCCCACACGGCTCGGATCGTCCCAGAAAAGAAACGACACCATTTCTAATGGAGTGCAATACCAGCTGGAAGGCGTAGGTGGCGGTATTTGCCCTTTTGCGAGCTCAGACCCATTCCCAATGATAACATCAGGCTGGATGGATGAAAATGAATGGATATCGCTAATAAAAGAAATAACGATTAAAACCTGACTATACTTGTGATTGGCGCTGAGCGGTCGGCGAGTTAACCCGACTATCATCTGGTCTGGCATTGTGTGTTTGGACTTTATTCTTTTTTTTTTTTTTAAACTTTGACCAGTCAGCTGGTTCTTTTCGCGTTTATCGCTTTTTCTGGTCAAGTATGACCGACAGATACAGGTTGAATGGGGTATAGATGGGGGGAAAGACACTCTGAGAAAATACGGCGAGTCCGGGAGTCGAACTCGTGTACCCCAGATCCGTGACGCGCACGGTTGTCCCCGACGCCGAAATAGCGTTCGAGGTACGCGGTGAGCTACTGGAGCTCCCCGGACTTTATTCTTTTTACTTTATTTACTGTATGAAGCAGGTGCGAACCATGGGGGAGCTGGGGGAGCCATGGCTCCCCTATATGAGACATCAGCCCCCCTGAAAACATGATTTGTGAATTTTTGGGGGGTCTCTAAAATACTGACAATAAATGTAATTTTTGCCATGCATTTCAAATGTTTCTGTAATTTTCTGTATCGTCGTCATCGTGTATAATAATAAAATTAGATTATTTTGATGTATGATTAATGATTTGCGCACTAATTCACTGTAATAGACAATAGCATACATCTATGGGGTTGCGGCTGGATGGATGAAAATGAATGGATATCGCTAATAAAAGAAATAACGATTAAAACCTGACTATACTTGTGATTGGCGCTGAGCGGTCGGCGAGTTAACCCGACTATCATCTGGTCTGGCATTGAATGAGTTAAGGGGATGCAGACCAGAGAAAGACGTTTGTCTTGTTTACATCGGGGTCCCCCATTTTCAATTCATAGTGACATTTATGACATACACAACATACATGACATCATGACATACAGGTATATATATAGTACTGTGGTGTGAATGAGCCCGGGTAATGACGTCAGGAGCAGGGACTCAATCAGCTGTCATTATTGAACTCAGGTGTTACTGATTGCGGGTGGGGATGAGACGCTGAGACTATTGATAAGCCAGTGGGACTCGGATATCGGGGTCGGATGCACCCAGAAGGATGTGCCAACCGCCAATAAAATTCAAAAGAAGAAGAAGAAGATATCGGGGTCGGAGCACCTTGCTACATGTGGTACCAGCACGCTGATAGGATTCCGGGGGTGTATCTCAGGCCTGAGTTAATGTACCTAATTGGAGGGTGGCGGAGGAAGAGCAGAGAGGGAGGGGTAATTGATACCCGGGAGGTGATCCCCTCGTGTTCACGTGGACCAGTTTGGTCGGTTGTAGTGTGTGGGTGACTATAAGTGCATCATTGATGTACCATGCCTCGTTTAGACTTTAGAGGGTGATAGTGTGCTCTGAAGAGAGGTGAAGGGATTTACCTATATAAGTGTGCTGTGATATATAGTGTGCTCTGAAGAGAGGTGAAGGGATTTACCTAAGGGACGCCTTACTGTACCCGTTATTCTCCGGGTCTGTTAACACCGTCATCCCTGGAGGGGATATTAGTGTCGGCCTCATGAATTATGTGTTTTTTTAATCAATAAACCTTGTTATCTTTTGTACCCTGGTTGTGCCTGTGATCATTGAAGGGCTTTGACAAAAGAGCAGCTTCCCCTGCTAATAAGCAGTTTCTCCTGCTCATGGTATAACCCATGTTTTTATTACAGTACTGTACAGTAACATACTTATTAACATACTCGCCGGACATCGGGGTAATTCCCTCTAGACATGTGGTGGTGACAGTAAACCACTGGAAACCGTTCTCTTCAGGACTGGGCATTTATTTCCATTGCATTCTTCAATCATGTGGTTGATTAACGTTACATATATGTCATAACAAGCTACCTGCTTCTCTCGTTCCCGCGTACACACTGGCTGCAAGATTTCGAAACCTAGCCGCATTTCTGGCAGACGCTCTCTGATTGGCACTGACTGATGCTCTCTGATTGGCCACTGACGTGTTTGCCCAATCGCGTGACGAGCTGTGTCTTTGCCCATTTCCACGTCAAACAGCCTGCAAACTACCTGGCGTTCTATCGCCATGCTCTAAGACAAACTCTAACCTTAACCAACTTCGAAAGAGTGCCTAAGCTTAACCGTCGAAAGAACTTGCCGTCACGCTCTAAGACAAACTCTAACCTTAACCAACTTCGAAAGAGTGCCTAAGCTTAACCAGTGTAGAAACAGGCGTCGGCCAATCAGAGAGCGTCTTGCCAGAAATGCGGCTAGGTTTCGAAATCATGCACACTGGCTGACTATTCGCTGCTTGCGTAGCCCACCTGTATCCCACCATGCATCACTCTTAAAGGAGCAGGCCATACCCTAAATTACTCCTAATTTCCCTAATCTTATAACAACAGTGATGGATAACTGTAAAAGCAGTATTTACCCAGCCAGTCAGGAGGCAGACGTAAACCCTGCCTTCTCTATCTCTCTCCGTGAACATGGGAGCAGATATGAGGACGACATCAGTGTAGCCGTCACCATCCACATCCATGGCACAAACCTCTGCTCCAAAATATGCACCAATCTGAAAAGAAGTGAACCAAAGATTGCCATATAATTAACAAAAAAAGGAAATGCTAAATAAAGGTGATATAGATAACCTTATTTTTAACCTGTTAACGTTCGGCAGCCCCCCGACGGGACACTTCGCGACACTTTGCCTACACGTCATTGGAAAGCTAAAATGGCCGAACAACCAACAAGCATCTGTTTCGGACAAGTGACCATGTACGGTTTCGGCTGGCCGTGAACGGACCAGTCACCTCTGACGGTGAAAACTATTGACCGTTTTTGTAGCCAATGAACTTATGGGGACAGAAGAAGACAGGGAAGTTGTTGTTTTGGAGAATTTCTCCAAATACAAACATTACAAACATTTTCCGTGGGATTGTTATCAACTTTGGACCTGTACTAGATAAGACTTCAGGCTATGGAACCGTTATGTTTTCCAGCTCCTACCTCTCAGCTGGAACTCAAAAACAGGCATCTGGCAACAAGTAAACAAACGTGAGTAAACAAAACTTTTATTTCAGTGTTAAAACCTCTAACTCTATTACATTAGCACCATGAGTCATTCTTCCTGTTGTGGAAGAAAGTTCAGAATGTTTCCTTTCAAAAGAGACCAGACTCATGCATGTGCTATAAGTGGTTAAAGAATAAATCGCAAATTACTTTGGGTATGCAATCAGCCACTTTATGCTAAATGTGCCCTACGCATAATACACCCACAGAGCTTTTAGAAAGATGCAGAATAAAAGTATTGCTTTTCCCCCAAAGAAAATATTGATTAATGAATTTATCATTGAAAAAAATTTTGCAGGTCCAAAATGAATGTTGTTGTTTACATGTTGCAGACATGTATCCCCTCCCTACTTCCCATTTCCCCAATGTGGAATGCACCTGATTGGATAAATGACATGCTGGTGCTCTAGTGCGACATCTAGTGGCTGAATGTCATCTATAGCACCTTTAATGAGAGGATATTGTATATTTGACACTCCTTGGGGAGTAGACCCTGCTGCCTGGTCACCTGCAGTGGAGAAGGGTCAATTCTCGTCCCGATGGGATCCACCATCACTGCTCCTCTGTGTTTGTATCTCGGAGCACCGAGAATTGTTAACAATTCACTGGAACTTTGAGCAACTGTCATGGAGTAGCCTGGGAGGGGGATTAGAGAGAGACAGGTCCATCAACACTCTTACTTTTCTTTTTTTTTCATTTATTTATTTTCTTTCTTTTCTTTTACATGAACACTTTTACACAAAAATCATGACAACACACAATACAATAATAATAATACAATCTGAGACTAATCCTCTTGAGGTTGTTCTGTCCCTGATAAGCTTAATAAAAGGGTGTGGGTGTAGTGCTTGAGCCCACGGTACCCCATGCGCCCTGAGCACCAACCTTAGCTGCAAGTAATAGAGGAAGGTCAAAGAAATCTCTTAGGTCCTGAAATGCCCGAAGGCCGTTTTTATTATATATATCCCCCAGAGTATGAACTTCCCTCCTCTCCCATTGAGGAATAAAACTCTTACTTTCTTTACATTTAAAAAGGGGGTCAACGCGTCTAGACGCGTGATTACCAAAGGTAGCCGCATTTCTGGCAGACGCTCTCTGATTGGCCGACTCCAGTTTCTACACTGGTTAAGCTTAGGCACTCTTCGAAGTTGGTTAAGGTTAGAGTTTGTCTTAGAGCGTGACGGCAAGTTATTTCGACGGTTAAGCTTAGGCACTCTTTCGAAGTTGGTTAAGGTTAGAGTTTGTCTTAGAGCATGGCGAGAGAACGCCAGGTAGTTTGCAGGCTGTTTGACGTGGAAATGGGCAAAGACACAGCTCGTCACGCTATTGGGCGCACATGTCACATGACCAGAAACGTCTGCCAGAAATGCGGCTACCTTTGGTAATCACGCCGTCTAGACCATAGATATATATAGAACAATAGATAACTGCCGGCCAATGGAGAGCGACGTCGTCGTAGGGCGGCCATCTTGCCCCACAGGAGTGTTTTTAGGGTTAGAAAACATTGGGGGCTTCAGCCCGGGGGGGGGTGGATACACCAATCAGGTTTAAGCACTATAAAAATGCAGCAGGTGAGTTCACCTGTCTTCAACCAAAATGGAAAGAGAGTGAAGTACTGTACACAGAGAACGTGAAAATATACAATACATTCACCAAACACTACACAAGACAACCAATGATGCAGACTGATGAAAATATACATTTTCTCCCATTTTCCCAAATCCGTCAACATGTCAACATGGAGAATCACAACAAAAAATGATCTTGCCAGATCCATAGGCAAAGAGATAATGTCTAGTATTTTCTGTACTCTATTTACATTTTTTCAAAATTGTTTTTGTTTTACTGTAATTTTAACCTGTACTGGATACAGTATTTTATGTTTGTCTGATATTTGCTGAGCTTACAGTGTTATGCACATAGTAGCATGAAAACTGGGACATGTTTTGTTGTGATTCTCCATGTTGAAATGTTGACTGATTTGGTTATATGGAGAGAACATTTATATTTTCATCAGGCTGCATCATTGATTTGGGTATATGGAGAGAAAATGTTTTTTTTAGCAGTCTGCATCATTGATTTGGGTATATGTAGATAAATAAATTATATTTTCATCAGTCTACTCTACAGCATTGGTCTTGTGTAGTGTTTGGTGAATTTATTGTATATTTGCACATTCTCTGCATACTTCACTTACAGTACTCTAATCACTGAGAAGTAGAATTGCTAAATGTGTTTTAGGTTAAGCACAGCATTGTGTGTAACTGGTTCAAACAGAATTCAGTCATATGAAACGTGTGTTTCATATGGTAACAAAATGTAGTTTTTATAAATTAGTGTATGGTTTTGACAAGTGTTTAATTTAGCAAAGGATCTGAGGTGTTCTGATAATTGTGTGTGTGGTTGTGCTAATTGTGTGTTTTGAAACACCGGGCCCTGTTTTCAAAATCATGCTTAAGCAATCGAAAAAAAACTATTGTGTGTTTCATTATAATTATGTTTCAGTCTTCTCATAAAAGAAATATTCGATTTTTGGGTATTTTCCTGCCTTTGGTCCGCTTTGCATTCACATCTCAAATGAACTGTAGCAGGGTTCACTTGCAAGAGTGAATGAGCTTTCACACCACCCCAAACCAACCGGACTATCCGAGGAAATGAACCAGGGTTCGATTAAAGCTTATTATAGTTTAGCACAGTATCATGAGCATGTCTTTGTCAGTGGACACTGGACATGGGTATGGATGGCTCCAGGTGCTGCTGTGTTAAAGTGCACATCTTCAAGTCCACAAATCGGTGAATGAAAGAATGATAGGATCAAATGAAAACTACTTACTAAAAATGGATTAAAAGTACTAAAAACCAACAAAAAATACCAAACACTAACAAACATTCAGCACAGACAATGGGGATGCTGACATAAATTAATTGTCCGGGGCTAGGAGAAAAACATCCGGGGCTGAAGCCCCGGAAGCCCAGGGCTAACGACGCCACTGTTGCCCCAGGCAGCTCAGCTACTGATAACATTAATGTCTATGGTGCATGTACTATTTAAATAACCATAGATTGCTCAATTCTTTACCGATTTTCAAACGGGTTGGTTTGCTATAAACATCAAAGATGTAGTTATGATACTTATAAAATGTTTTTTTTTTAAAGATGTTTTTTTACAAACCGCTTGAATCATAGCCACGTTAACCCTTTATCTTCCAGGGATTATTCTGATCTTAATCCCCTCTCTGCCACCACTATAAGTCTATGGAGATGTTCCCCTTCTTTGCAGGGCTATAACTTTTTAAATTGTATTGCTAAATTGACATTACTATGGCCCATTCAACGTCAAGTATCTATCGTTTAGGATGTAGCAACGTTCTACTTTTTCATTCACATATTCATACTAAAATACGGTCTAAAGTATAAATATGAAATATGTTTTTATCGTTTTCTGCAGCATTCTGCAGAACGTGATTTATAGCCCTAAATACATATATTACATCATCAAATGTAGTTTGATACCGATTGACGTCATATTAAAACTTTCAATTGTGCAAGGTCCTAAGCGTCATGCCTCATCATCTGCTGGTGACCGGAGGGGGGGGGGGGGGGTTTATAAGTCCATGGCCGACGTTAAATCATTTATGTAGTATGGGTGATATGTTGATCACAGCAGTTTATATGGATCATAATAATAATAATTAAACACGCTGAACCTTACCGTAGCTTCCTCTGACCGTTGGGTGGTCAGCGTGGAGCAGAAAGTTCTCGATTATGGGATGTTGATATATGCGATCCATTTCCAGGTTGTATAATAATATATACGTCCAAATCATGTTGTTTATCGAGTTATTTGCAACCGATCGATGTCCAGTGTATCAAGATGGAGTCCCGCTAACGATAGCGAGTGCCCGGACGAAATATGGCGCGTCACTTCCTGTTTGGGAGATCCGCCGATCGGCCACCAGATGGCGGTCTTGAACCGTTGGAGAGTTGAGAGGAGATCAACAGGAGATCTCAAGACTCTGTGGGTAAAATATGATTGCCATCACAGATTTTTGAAATATTAATCTCAAAGACGCCTTACGGCGTCATTGGCAGATTACGCTTGGCGGAGAATGACGTGGCGAATAAAGAGTATAATGCTTGTAATAAACCAAACCGTTTGTAAATCCGTCAATATTTCAGCGAGTTAGGAGTATTTTTGTCTGTGCAGATCACTCACCCTCACTCAAGGCTGACTGGGGCAAGATGGCAGCGGTTCAGCGACGCTGGTGACTCCGCCTTAAGCTATCTAGTGTTTGATTGATTGATTGATTGAAAACTTTATTAACAGATTGCAGAATAGGTACAATACAGTACAGCTCAATACACACAATTGTTAATGGGATGCAGACCAGAGAAAGACTTTCGTCTTGTTTACATCAGGGTCCCCCATTTTCAATTCATCAGGACATATATGACATACATGACATACAGATAGACAGTACTGCTACATCTATACATTTATGACATACCAGATTTGCAAATACAGTACTGTTTGTGATACAAAGAGAGTCCAGAAAAGGGAGTATATACATTTGACGTAAAACTGTACATTGGAGGAGGTTGGGTGGGGTTGTGTGGGGGGGGGGTTGGGTAGGGAGGGGTTGGGGGGGAAACACTGTACAACTGTACAAGCAAAACTGTACATTGGCATATTGACAATCATACTAGGTAATTTACATTGGAGGGGGTTGGGGGGGGGGAAACACTGTACAAACAAGCAAAACTGTACATTGGGGGGGGAACACTGTACAAACAGGCAAAACTGTACATTGGAATATTGACACAACCATACTAGGTAAATTACTGTACATTGGAGGGGGTTGGGTTAGGACATTTACAGGGGCCAGTTTCGAATTGCAGTCTCCCGTAGGTGTTCCTTGAGAGTGGTTTTGAAAGTGGGTAGTGATTCACATTCCTTTACAGCTTTGGGTAGGGCGTTCCACATTGATGTGGCATAATTGCGAAACGTGTTTAGTCCCTTGTTTGAGCCGAATCTGGGTTTAACATGATTTGTGGAGCTCCCTCTGGTGTTGTGATTGTGGTATTCACTGACCTTTGGGAAGTATTTTGACATGTACATGGGTACCTTGGTCGTGTAGTGTATCTTGTAGACCAGGCCCATTGCAAGTTGCTGTACTCTGTCGTCTACTCTAAGCCATCCTAGGTTGTCAAAGTGGGCAGGGGTGAGGTGGGTTCTAGGAGTAAGGTCAAGCAGTAGTCTGACCAGTTTGTTTTGAGATGTTTGTAATTTTGTTTTTAGCGCCTTTGAGGTGCTTTGGTACCATGAGGTGCAAGCATAGTCGTAGTACCCTTGAATGAGTGCTCCTGCCGAAGTCTTCAGGGTATTCTTGTTTACCAGTGAAGGATTTGGGGTGCTTTTTCAATGTATGTGATGTATAGATTGGGGGGACCACAGCTAAAATGGTAGATCGAAATGTGCATGGAAGACGGTGATAGAACGGTGACCAGTGGATTGAATACACTGCCAGCGAGGGTGTTTTGTTTTGCATTCCTTGGAAGAACACAGATAAGAGCGAGTGTACTGTAGGCCCAGAGCGAGGGAGAGGGGTGCAACAGTGAATGAAACGTTTAATGGTGTGAACGGTTATTAACGCAGTTGTCATGACAACGCGTCGCATGACAACCAGAAGGCGGGGCCGCCGTTGCGACGACGAACATCTATAAGTCGAACGGTGTTTCCGGGTGTTGAGCAGACCAGAATCTGACCAAGAGCGAGTAGGACTGAGATCACACAGAGGACACTCTCTCCTCTCATTGAGAGGGGGGGGGGGGGGGGGGAGAATGCCACATCACCAGTAGCTTCGGCTACCACGAGGATGGTCTTGGCTAACGAACAGGCCTGACCACTATTGGACTGAATAACAAAAGGACGATAGACGAACACACCGAAAGATCATTAGAATAGACTCTTCAAGGACGATACAATTTGATAACATCTGATAACATCTGATTATGAGGTTCTGTTTATAGCAATAAAACAACGCTTCTCCTCATAAGGTATTTCACGGTGTCGAAGTGTCGAATTCTTACGGAGGTGGAGAATTAGTATGGTTTATGGATTGCTCTAACGGGGGAGATAAGGATCTTATCCGCCAGTATCGGAGACGTCAGGACCATTAAAATGACACAACGCAGAGGAATTGGATGGAGAGCCAACCAGACGAAGACATGATACTGGCCAGTTTGATCAGGATCTTACAGTTGGTGCTGTGACCCGGATTTGCAAGAGATTAAAACAACGGGAGCAGTTGGTTACCGAGAGATAAGAACAACGGAAAAATACTTTTTCAATAATGGGACGACAGTGGACAACAGTCATCGGGTGTGTGGGAGAATCATGATCGAGCAAGGCCGGCCAGCCCTGGGAGAGAGCGCCGAGTCGAGCGGTCATGAGGCGGACCAGCGCTGTAGGAGAAACAGCGCTCCGGAGAAAGATGTGAGTTCACTGTGCACACATGGTTGTTTTGATATTTTAAGCCAAATAAAAACGAACGAAGATAGTGCATCCGTAAATAAGTAGCGACAGAGATGCCAGCTGTGATAATATGAGCAGAGAGCCATGGTGTTTTGAAAAACCAAGATGGGTTTTATCTACAGGGAATGAAAAACAAACGGGCCGGTGAAGGAAGGCAGTGTTCTAAGGGGTTAATTCCACTTTATCTGGTCTGTAATATAAGGGTTGTTTTCCTCGCAAGAGGCGGGAACGCGGGACTGTGAGTCGGGAGAATCTACCTACGTTTTTCAGACCTACCGTCATTTGGCATTCAGTCTATTTTTGACCTGTTCAGTACTTGCATGTTAGTAGATCATCTATTGTCATGTGACCTGCAGACATCATTATGACCTGTTTGGCCGACGAGACTCTAAGAAACAGGTGTTTTGGTGTTAGGCCTTGAAAAAGGAGGGCAGCGGCCGTTTGTTTGAGTAGCCATTAGGAGCGAGACAAGATGGCCGCAAAAAGGAGCCACGAGGAGATAACAACAGATAAAGAACCAGGAAGTGACACGTCAACTAAAACACCATCGAGGAGGAGTAGGTCGCCACCTAGTGGCGGAGAGGGGGTAGTGCTGGGGAGTTTTCATTACCCATAGGGGAATATTTAGCACAGAGAGTGGATTATTATTATAATAATAATATTAGATATAGAGTTTAATCATACAATGGATTAAATAAGAATTGCACAGACAGAGGAGGTGCAGTTATTTGAATGGGTTAATTATGGAATAAAGAGGGAGTTTGAATTCCAGTGGGGCCTTCTCACACCTAATAGATAGGCAGGGTCTTCAGAAGACACGTCACCAGAAGAACTGGCGCGCGCTGGGGGTCAAACTGGGATGAAGAGTTGCGCGGAGTGGGTATCGGAATCTGCAAGTGTCACGCCGGAAGACAACAAACAGGGAACCGCCCTGTAAGATGGATAATAGGTGTGGAGAAGGTGGTAGACTAATAGCAAAACAAGGGAAGTCGAATGTTGTGTTTCTGCTTTCAAGGGGGGAATGACAGAACGGTGATAGAACGGTGACCAGTGGATTGAATACACTGCCAGCGAGGGTGTTTTGTTTTGCATTCCTTGGAAGAACACAGATAAGAGCGAGTGTACTGTAGGCCCAGAGCGAGGGAGAGGGGTGCAACAGTGAAAGAAACGTTTAATGGTGTGAAAGGTTATTAACGCAGTTGTCATGACAACGCGTCGCATGACAACCAGAAGGCGGGGCCGTCGTTGCGACGACGAACATCTATAAGTCGAACAGTGTTTCTGGGTGTTGAGCAGACCAGAATCTGACCAAGAGCGAGTAGGACTGAGATCACACAGAGGACAGAGGGGGGGGGGGGGGGGGGGGGGGGGAATGCCACATCACCAGTAGCTTCGGCTACCACGAGGATGGTCTTGGCTAACGAACAGGCCTGACCACTATTGGACTGAATAACAAAAGGACGATAGACGAACACACCGAAAGATCATTAGAATAGACTCTTCAAGGCGGTTAGGTGGCCGAGCGGAGATTGCGTTCGTCACCAACCCCGGAGCTGTGAGCTGGATTCGCCTGTTCGAATCCAGCTCACAGCTCCGGGGTTGTCACCAGCTTGGCTGGCCGTCTGCACTAATACAATTGGCTGTATTAGAGGGTGGGAGAAGCTGGCGGGGTGGGTCCGGGTCGTTGTAAACAGCGACTCCTACAGTTCGGTCGGGGCGCCTGCTAAGCGCGGATAGGACTTGAGGGGGATAGTGTGGTCCTCCCACACGCTACGCCCTCTCGATGAGAATCCGCGCTGCCAGGTGAAAAGAAGCGGTGATTGGCTGGACGTGTGTCGGAGGAAGCATGTGGTAGCCTCCACTCTCCCAGATGATCTGACTGTGGGGGGTAAGTGCGCAGCGACCAGGAAGGGACTGGGAATTGGCATACGACTAACATTGGGATGGGAGAAAATCGGAGGAAAATGGAGGGGGGAAAAGATCAAAAAAAAAAAAAAAAATAGACTCTTCAAGGACGATACAATTTGATAACATCTGATAACATCTGATTATGAGGTTCTGTTTATAGCAATAAAACAACGCTTCTCCTCATAAGGTATTTCACGGTGTCGAAGTGTCGAATTCTTACGGAGGTGGAGAATTAGTATGGTTTATGGATTGCACTAACGGGGGAGATAAGGATCTTATCCGCCAGTATCGGAGACGTCAGGACCATTAAAATGACACAACGCAGAGGAATTGGATGGAGAGCCAACCAGACGAAGACGTGATACTGGCCAGTTTGATCAGGATATTACACCAGTGAGGAGATCCGGTACAAGAATCGAGTTCGTTGGTTGACTTTTTTTATTACATTGGATGCCATTTTGTCACAGGAGAGATTAGCCTCTAGGATGGAACCCAGGTAGGTAATTTCATCTTTCCTTGTGACAATATTGTCACCCACTGTAACTGAGAAGCCGTCGGTCTTGCTGAGTTTGTTATTTGAACCGAAGAGAATGGACTCTGTTTTGCCCATGTGTAATGATAGTTTGTTATCAGCGAGCCATATGCAGATTTTGCCTAGTTCCGAGCTGAGGGTTTTTTCAAACTGTAACTTGTTCTTGTCAGAGACCAGCAGGGCTGAGTCGTCCGCAAACAGCCTTTTGTAGGTCCAGCATGACCATGCCGCAGTATTTGCCCGCGTCCACCTCTTGTTTGATGTGGTCGTTCAAATAGAGAAGGCATGTGTCAGTGGAGTGGGATGTTCTGAAGCCAGATTTTCGTAGATTCGATTTTTTTCCGCTAGGTACTTTTCGACCTGTTCGTAGACTATTTTTTCCATGACTTTCGAGATGGAGGTGAGAATAGAAACAGGGCGGTAGTTGCCTGGGTCTAATTTGCTGCCCTTTTTGTGCAGAGGGGTCACCCTCGCAGTCCTTGGGGACGTGTCCCTGTTTTATTGAGAGGTTTATTATGTGTGTGATGACTGGGGTGATGGCGGCTGCTGAGTCTCTGAGGAATTTGGAGGGGATGTTGTCATGGCCAGTGGCCTTGTTAGGTTGGAGGGCGCTCAGTTTTTTGAGTACCTCATCTGTTGTTACCATTTCCAGCTTGAAGTCGTCCTTGCGGACCCCTAGGTTTTTGTAGTAAGCTACTATGTGTTCTACCCCATAAAGCCCTGAGTGGGAGGGTAGTTTGTTTACCAGTGTTGTGGCTATGTTTGTGAAGAAAATGTTTAAGTAATTGGCTACATCCAGCTTGTCTGTGATGAGCGTGTTGTCCGTTTTTATGTTTATGCCTAGTTGATTATTGAGTAATTTCCAAAGCTCACATGGTTTGTTTTTGTTTTCCTCAGTTTTGTCATTGATGAAATTCTTTTTTGCAGTTTTGATCATGGAGTTTACGTCGTTTCTTAGTCTGTTTCTTTCTAGTTTGAGTTCAGTCACATGGGCTTGGAGTTCACTGCTCGTGCTTTTGGTAAGCTTTGACTGACTTTTACGAAACTCAGAGCATTTTTTGTCTCTGGTTTTCATAGCGGCCATGTTCTATATATATCTATGGTCTAGACCAGTGGTGCCCAACCAGTCGATCGCGATCGACAGGTAGATCGCGGGCTGATTTCAAGTAGATCTCGATTAATAAAATTAGAACAAAAACATTTTTTTTTTTTTTTTTTTTTTTTTTTTGCAAAACCAACTCCGCCTCTCCTTGTTAACTACAACAAGCAATGCTGTTTGGTATTTAAGATGAGGTCGGACTCGGCACTGACAGATTTGTGTTCATTATGCTGCTTTTATGAAGCCTCAAATGACGGCTTACAATATACAATTTTGGCTGGTAGCTCTCGGCTAGGTGGTCAATTTAAAAGTAGATCTTGGTTCAAAAAAGGTTGTGCACCCCTGGTCTAGACGGTTTCACTGGAGTTGCCTTGCCGGGGAGCGTGAACACTTTCGGCAACCAACATGCCCTTCCGCGTTTCTCTGATTGGCCGAGCGCCTTCCGCATTTCTCTGATTGGCCGAGCGCGGCTCCCCCTTAAGCTCCAGGAGAGAGGAGAGAGGCTGAAAACCTGCAGTTCTTGCCCGACTGATGGGAGCCGAATCCCGGATCCGATTTTTCTGATGAATACCCCCAAAACATGGAGGTCCCGAACGCATGGAAGTATTGATTGCGCCGTAACGAATCATTAGAAAAATATACCGTTAACTGGAATATGTTGTGCCTTTACACATATGTTGGATTATGTAATTGGTTTGTCATGACAAACTAATAAAAAAATCGCGATTTACCCGGTGGCTACAACAACACACAGTGACTACATGCATCATTGTTTACAATGAACGGTGGGGCTAATCTAAAGGACTGGACACGGACGCGTTAAACTAACCTAAAGTTAGTTGTTCACTAACAATACAGACACAAACAAACACAGAACCGGACTGTTATATTAAATTAATTGATTGCTGTTTAATGTGTCCGTGTCCAGTCCTTTAGATTAGCCCCACCGTTCATTGTAAACAATGATGCATGTAGTCACTGTGTGTTGTTGTAGCCACCGGGTAAATCGCGATTTTTTATTAGTTTGTAGGGTACAAATTCGGCTCCCATCAGTCGGGCAAGAACTTCAGCCTCTCTCCTCTCTCCTGGAGCTTAAGGGGGAGCTTAGTATTCCTGCCTCTGAGGAGTGCGTCGCGGCTCATGCACATGCGCGCGAGCCAATCAGAGCAATTCAGAGCAACGCGGAAGGGCATGTTGGTTGCCTAAAGTGTTCACGCTGCCGGGGAAACCGCTTGGACAACAAGTTTACTTCCTGCTGCAGCGTTCTCTACCATCAGCGGCTGACAAGGAAACTATAAAAAGAAAGGAAGGGTTGTCACGTCACCGTGTGACGCATGGAAACGTTCAGTTCGGCCGACATCGAGTTGAATGATGATCAGCCGTCCCCTCCTTTACTGTCGTATTTAAACAGGTTGTTACCTGGGATGAATCAACCTGAACCAGACTGCGGACCTTCGGGGACAGAGCTTTGCAGTGTGGCAGCTCCCACCCTCTGGAACTCCCTCCCCGCAGAACTCCGCAACGCCCCAACTCTGGACTCATTAAAACTGCTCAAAACCCACCTCTTCAACTTGGCCTTTAACCCCTAATTTCTCACTTTGTATGTTGTGTCTGTCCACTATGTTTGTTACTTTTGTAATTTTTTCCCCCTATGTAAAGCGACCTTGGGTCTTTTGAAAGGCGCTATATAAAATGAAGTTATTATTATTATCTGCAATTTGTACCCTTGGTAAATAGCTAATGTTTGATAATGTTGATTTCAGAGAGTTGCTATATTTATAATTTGAAAACAGGCTTCAATAGAACTGACCCCAGCATCTGGCGCTGAGCAGAGCGTAGAGTGCTGCGTCTTCCTACACATCCTCCTTCTTTTATAGTTTCCTTGGCGGCTGACGGGAAATGTGATGCAGTGCATTCTAGAATGTTTCTGTTTGTTTCTGTTTTATTATTATAACAGTTTGTAAATTTTTTATTTTAAGATAAGATAAGTTATTTCTTTATTGATCCACCTTGGGGAAATGTGGGCATCATAGCAGCATGGGGGAAGGGAGGGGGGGGGGGTACAGGGATGGGCAGGGTAATAGTAGAAAGACTATAAATATAGCCAATACAATTAAAAATTACAATAAAAATACGAGAAACAGTGTAAACAATAGAATTAACCCTTTCACTGCCGCACTACCAAACTGTTAACCTTTCACTACCACACTACAGAAGGTTAACCCTTTCACTACCACACTACAGAAGGTTAACCTTTCACTACCACACTACAGAAGGTTAACCCTTTCCCTGCCACACAACAGCAGGTTAACGTTAGGTTATGACTATTATTATGACTGTTATTAGTGGTGACGCTCAGCGTCACTCATGCACTGTCCTCGCACGTGCACGCGCACTGAATAAAAGACCACAATGTACCTTTATATCCCAATATTTGTCTGACCACACCCCTATTAGCTTACCCATATAAGCAGGGGTGGGGCCACCCCCTCGCCTCCTTCCCAAGCTTTCACCACAAGGCGAGATCAAGGGCTGCAGCGGCGTCGGACGCCGAGCGTCACCACTACTAACAGAACTTGGTTATAGTCATAACCTAACGTTCTGTATCGTAGTGGCTCTCGCTCGGCGTCACTCATGCACAAGGGAGGCCGAGCGAGAGCCATCGGCCGACAAATACACCCCGCTGAAGGCCCCCCACAACCATCAGATCAGGGAGGACCGAGCCCCCCCGACCCCCCCTAATGGAGGGCACCCCCCCTATTGGAGGTTCCCGGGAGGGCGACGGACCCGACCGTGCGAAGAGGCACTCAAGCAACTCAACGCACAGGGTGAGCAGACCGTGGCCTGACCCCACGACTACACACACGCACAACCCGCATGCCACCCGGGAACGAACGGAGGGAACAACCTCGTTACTGCCCCCAGAATCACGGGGTCAAGGGCAAACCCAACCCCGTGGCAAGGCCGTAGCAGCGGAGCGCGAAGGAAGACCCAGACCCACTGAAGGGACTGGATCCCCTGGAAAACGGGGGCCCGGAGAGGTCAATGACGCCAGGCATCAAGACCCCACCAGGCGGTCACTTAGTGACACCGCCCCCCACATCGCCAGCGTATTCGGATAAGGCCCCTCCAAGAGCGGGCCCTTTCCCCCCAACAGCACACCGCCTGGCACACTGACCCTGCAGAACAGGCAGTCAGCATGGCCGTAAGCACACAAAAAAGGTTAACCAACGGAAGCAGGCAGCGCACCGGGGAAAACCAGGCAACAGGCTGTAACCTGAGCCTGGAGCACTGTGGACGAGACAGGCGCCAAAGGAGTCAGCTGAGAACAGCCCCCCCGGCGGAAGGGGCGTATGCTGGCGTTGTTGCATGACCAAGCCTCCATTTAAAAAAAAACCACCCAGAGGGGTTGAGGCAGAGAAGGCTGACATGATTGGCAGACGTCATGAACGTGCAGGGGCACCCTCAACCGGGTAACCCGGGAGTTGACACTGCTCCAACACACCAGGGAACCAACCACCTTGTCATTACCCAATGCGGTGGTTGTTCCTATAACCCCTCAAGAAAAAACTCCAAAACACACCTGCGGGTATACACCGGCTATACCGCAGTACAAGTGTTTCGGTTTTCAAAAAAGGGTTATCCCAGGCCTACGGGTCGACGAAACATTACTTCGGACCGGGCCCGGCAATACGAGAAGCACAGGGTCACCAGAGGAGGTCAAAGACCACCCCAACAGGCCCCTCTTCGCCATGCGTGAGAGAGGAGCGAAAAGAATGGAGAACCAGCCCCAAGCACACCGTACTTGGTATTCCCAGGCGGTCTCCCAACCAAGTACTAACCAGGACCAACCTGCGTAGCGGCCGAGATCTGACGAGATCGAGCGTGTACAGGTTGGCATGGCCGTAAGCCATTACGACAGTGCAGAGTACAAAATGTACCCAACCAGGGTCTCCATAGCGCTTAACCCTGTGACACCCGGACCGACCTGGCATTATTCCCCCTGAAAAAAGCCCAAGTCCCTCAGGGTACCAGAACAGCAGATCTGCATCCCCGGCGGACAACGGGTTTAACTGATCTGGACCAGCATGACCAGAACCAGTCCCGTGCCCTAACCACGCCGACATGCCTACTCCAGGAGAAGGGGCAGATAAGCGTGTTGATCTTAAACACGAAAAGAAGGCGCCACCCAGACGTTCGGTGCGAACCGCGCCCGGTGGCCCACCCCCAGGGCGTGAGACCCCTCTACATATGTTCAGATCCATTCCGTCATCATCCCCCAGATATGAACGAGAATCCGTCGACAACCAAAACAGGTCGTCGGAAGAGGAAAAACCTCCATCCCAGTTGCTTTATAAAAACGCTGTTTTAACCTCAAGCAACCAAGGCTTGCCAGTCATTCGCCTGATCTTCAACAGAACACCCCGAGCTAGCACTATGCGTGCGTCGGGACACAACCACATCAATGAACAGGCTATTTAGACCTGTCATTGAATCCCCAAGGCGCCCAGGGGAACGACAAGAGGGGTGCGATGCTTCCTAACTCCAACCTTTTTTAATAGAAAAGAAGGAAGCACCAACAGCATGTATCCCAGTCTACATAGCCGGGGGTACATTTTTTTTACGTTTTTACATTCCACCACCCTCCCATAGAGAGGAGACGGAAATCCCCAGAGAGACTTCCCACGCGAGCTGTACAGATTGAAAAGAATATATTGCACCTTGAGCCATGTAAAAGTTTGGTTTTAGGGCTCTCCGGGGAGGAGGCACTGAACCCATACACATTCAATAATCGAATTGAATCGAATACACACACAATAGAGTAGGACTCCTTCTTGAGGTTCCACTCACCTTGACAATCTGAGGAGGATGCTCTGTACTCTGAGGAGGCTCCCTCACATGGAAGGAGAGTCCTAACTCACAGAGAGCCCGAATAGGAGCTTCGTGAGGAGGAGCCCTGACCACCCCCCGAAACAGATCCATCATATGGACCCGAACAGCACACAGAAGTCCTACCAACAGAGACGCGCACAGTGACGTACTCTATGGCGGGGGAATTTCTGCGGTGCACACGCCCAATATTCCAGGGCGTGGGACCAGGAAACTCCCTCCCCCCCTCTTACCCTGTAACGTGCCGAACAGCAACGTGACAGGAACCTTGAAGGACAGGAGGTTTTAACCCCTGCCCATCAAAGAAGGGGAGAAAAGGATTACCTGTTCACCCCTTTACGACCCCACACCCATGATACGATGTAATGACAAAAAAGAGTATGACGCAGTCATAGTCAGCTCCATGAAGCGTCTAACAGCTTCACACAGCGCATGTGCTAACCTGCCATCTGATTTTTACTAAGGAAAAAACACAGAATAGAGAAGGCCCTCTCAAGAGCCCCGGTACCAGACTTACACATGTGCTTCTGTGGCCAACCCAACCCAGTTGTAGGTCGCACGACACACACAACCCTTTATCACCCACAAAAAATGGCAAAAACACTCTACAGAGGAACGCCGTTTTTCATAATGAGAGAATACATAATTCTCGAATAGTCTCGGCCACAGGCCTTGCTAAGCACACACGAAAAAGTGACCAAACAATCTTTTCTTTAGGAAAATATAGTTTCTCAAGCGGTTAGCACAACCCCAACAACTAAGCTAAGGGTTACATCGTATCCCTACCACACAGTGACACAATATAGTGTAACAACATGTCTGAGAGGAGGGTGAAGAAGTCAACACCCCTCCTACTTTACCCTCAATACGGCCAGTTAAACAGGTAAACCTGTTAATATGTGAACACACTGTTCATTGTCATTACAGGCTGAGAAAAGAATCATTCTTTACTCATATGTCACTAAGCATAGCTTTATAGGTTAGTTTAACCCCCTTAGTTGTGAGTACACGGTACATGAACACACAATGTGTCTCAACACAACAAACCAGATCATTTTCACATCTGTAACAAATAACCCGATTTGCATGGAGACCAGTGACAAGACAATTCACACATAACTCGCGTCGTATCATAAATGTAGTGCAGCAACACTCGTTTTGGAAGGTCTGGTCAGGACCCTTCCTACCGTGAGCGCAGATCAAGCGAAACTGCAGTCTCTAACAAGGCACCGTAGTAACACAGCCGTCCTGTGTTGTCGGCATGGGCAGCGTCGCCGCGCCATCCCACCGCTACGGTCCCCCTTGTTGACGCAGTCCTCGCCGGCTGGCCCCAGGGTAGGTTCGACTAACATCCTCTGTCAAAGATGACGTCGTAGTCAGAGTGTTTAAGCATGTTATAGTCTCAGAACGTTCAACAGTGTAGCATTAAGCTAACGGCCGCACTCGGCCGATAGCAGCAAGCTAACGTTACCTAGCCTAGTGACACAACAGGCTCCTGGTAAACACAGCGAGCTAACAGCTGACTGGCTAACACAGTAGGCCACAACTAGCATGCAAGCTAAGCAGCTATCACCTGAACTCGTACACAACGATATAACAAGTCACACTCAGACAGGCCGCCGTTCTGAAACCCTCCTCACCTTTTAAGAGAGAAGAGAAACGAGATGTTAACACAGTTTTACAACAGTGATTTTACCATCCGGCGGAGCCGGTACAATTCCCATCTGGGCTGTAGCCGACTTCAACATGGATTTTCCGATAACGATCATCCATGCTCACATTTCCTCGTTTAGGGTATACTCTCATTTGTATATGAAAGACGGGGCCTTATACGGTGACAGAGAAGTACCCACGCGTCCAGAGATCCTGGGATCACCAGTTACTGGTCGTGTGGCCCACTAGTTGCTATAATGGGCTTCAAACCAGGATCCTCTGCCGTCGCCTAAAGGCTGATCAAAGGACCCTAATCTGGGGCCGGTTTTCGTAAACATTGTCAGCTAGCCCACCATAGCACTAACAGACAAGTGGAGCTCGCAAGCAAAACATTACTCACCAACCTGGAACCCACCGCTTCTCACAACAGCGGCGCGTCCTACAGTCCAGCTGTGTCGCTGGAAGGTTTTACCGCAACCAGCCACAGCAAGGAGGACTGCAGTTGAGAGGCATGTAGCGGCATAAACTCCCAATACGAAACCCGACGGAGGTGTAGAATGATCATCATCTTCCAGACACTCCAGTACGAAGACAATATCGCCGTATTTTCTCGAATATAGTGAGAGAGAAAATAAAGATATGATGTCAACGTATCTCTTGTTTTCCAACTCTTCTCCTACTAACAACATCGTCAAGTGGGGATCTACCGAGGCACTTCCTTGTGGTGAAAGCGAGAAAGGAGGCGAGGGGGTGGCCCCACCCCTGCTTATATGGGTAAGCTGATAGGGGTGTGGTCAGACAAATATTGGGATATAAAGGTACATTGTGGTCTTTTATTCAGTGCGCATGCACGTGCGAGGACAGTGCATGAGTGATGCCAAGCGAGAGCCACTACGATACAGAACCCTTTCACTGCCGCACTACCAAACTGTTAACCTTTACTACCACACTACAGAAGGTTAACCCTTTCACTACCACACTACAGAAGGTTAACCTTTCACTACCACACTACAGAAGGTTAACCCTTTCACTGCCACACAACAGCAGGTTAACCCTTTCACTGCCACACAACAGCAGGTTAACCCTTTCACTGCCGCACTATCAAACTGTTAACCTTTCACTACCACACTACAGAAGATTAACCATTTCATTACCTCACTACAGAAGGTTAACCTTTCACTACCACACTACAGAAGGTTAACCCTTTCACTGCCACACAACAGCAGGTTAACCCTTTCACTGCCGCACTATCAAACTGTTAACCTTTCACTACCACACTACAGAAGATTAACCATTTCACTACCTCACTACAGAAGGTTCTGTATCACACTAGCTCCCGCTCAGCGTCTCATTGCATATATCTCGCTTCAGCATATATATACTGAATACATTTCAAAATGTACCTTTAAATGCCAGCATTCATCTGGCCACACCCCCATCCGCTTACCTACATAAGCAGGGGTGGTGCCACACACTCATCTCCTTCTCAAATTTCATCACAAGCAACGTGTTGCTCATATGCCCACTTGACGTGGAGAAAAATATTGGCTGACAATGTTTACGAGGAAAGGAAGAACAAGAGATACGTTGACATCATATCTTTATTTTCTCTCTCACTATTTTCGAGAAAATACGGCGATATTGTCTTCGTCACTGGAGTGTCTGGAAGATGGTGATCATTCTAAAATCCTCCACCGGTTTTCGTATTGGGAGCACGCCGCTGCATGCCTCTCAACTGCAGTTCCTTGCTGTGCTGGTTGCGGTAAAACCTTTCAGGACACAGCTGAACTGTAGGACACGCCGCTGTTGTGAGAAGCGGTGAGTTCCAGGTTGGTGAGTGATGTTTGCTAGTTGTTTGTTAGTGCTATGGGGGCTGGCTGACAATGTTTACGAACACCGGCCCCAGATTAAGGTCTTTTGTTCAGCCTCTTAGGCAACAGCGGAAGACCTTGATCTGAAGCCCATTATAGTTTAACTAGTGGGCCACGACCATTAACACTGGTGATCCCTGTGTTTTCTGGACGAGTGGATGTTTTCTCTGTCACCGTGTAGGCCCCATCTTTCATATCCAAATGAGAGTATTCCTTCACGAGGAAATTTGGGCATAGATGTTCGTTAGTTGAAGATCTGTGTTCAAGTCAGCTACAGGCCAGTTTGGTATTGTGCTGGCTCCGTCGGGTGTTGGTAAAATCACCGTTGTAAAACTGTGTTAACATCTTGTTTCTCTTTTCTCTTAAAAAGTGAGGAGGGTTTCAGAACGGCGGCCTGTCTGAGTGAGTGTTATATCATTGTGTACAAGTTCAGGTGATAGCTGCTTAGCTTACGTGCTAGTGGTGGCCAACTGTTAGCCAGTCAGCTGTTAGCTGCAGCGCTAGCCTGCTGTGATCACTAGGTGGCCTATCTGGGCTAGGCTAGGAAACGTTAGCTTGCTGCTATCGGCCGAGGCCCAGCGCGGGGTGGCTCCGGCCCCTTGCGCGCCGCCGCGGTTCCCAACTCCCCTCTCCCTCACGGGGAGAGGCGGGGGGGATTCGAAGTCTCCCCTCTGGTCGCGTGCGCCGTTCGCTCGGCGTCTCACGGGCAGGGGCGGTAGCGCCCGACGGTTAGAGCGGCCGTTAGCTTAATGCTACTCTGTTGAACGTGCTTTGATTATAACATGTTTTAAACACTCTTGACTACAACGTCATCTTTGACAGAGGATGTTCGTCGAACCTGCCCTGGGCCAGGACGGCAAGGACTGCGTCAACAAGGGGGACCGTAGCGACGGGATGGAGCGGCGACGCTGCCCAGATTGACAACACAGAACGGCTGTGTTTACTACGGTGCCTTGAGACTGCACTTCGCTTGATCTACGCTCCGGGTAGGCAAGGTCTGGACCAGACCTTGAGCACGTCTTCTTGCTTTCCCTTCTAAATGTTTTGTAAATAACGATGTTTTCCAAAACGAGTGTTGCTGCACTACATTTAGGATACGATGCGAGTTATGTGTGAATTGTCTTGTCACTGGTATTAGCTTCTCCATGCAAATAGGGTTGTTTATTACAGATGTGAAAATGATCTGGTTTGTTGTGTTGAGAAACATCATGTGTGTTTATATGTACCGTGTACTCACAACTAAGGGGGTTAACTAACCTATAAAGCTATGCTTAGTGACAAATGAGTAAAGAATGATTATTTTCTCAGCCTGTAATGACAATGAACAGTGTGTTCACATATTAACAGGTTTTCCTGTTTTAACTGGCCGTATTAAGGGTAAAGTAGGAGGATTGTGTTTCCCCCCGGTTCCCTGGGGACTTCTTCATCCTCCTCTCAGACATGTTGTTGCACTACATTGTGTCACTGTGTGGTAGGGATACGATGTAACCCTTAGCTTGATTGCTGAGGTTGTGCTAAAACAGCTGGAGAAACTTTATTTTCCTAAAAGAAAAGATTGTTTGGTCGCTTTCGTGTGTGCTTAGCAAGGCCTGTGGCCGATACTAATCGAGAATTATGTATTCTCTCATTATGAAAAACGGCGTTCCTCTGTAGAGTGTTTTTGCCATTTTTTGTAGGTGATGATGGGTTGTGTGTGTCATGTGACCTACAACTGGGTTGGACTGGCCACAGAAGCACATGTGTAAGTTTGGTACCGGGGCTCTTGGAGAGCCCTCTCTATTCTGTGTTTTTTCCTTAGTAAAAATCAGATAGCAGGTTAGCTCATGTGCTGTGTGAAGCTGTCAGACGCTTCATGGAGCTGACTATGACACTCTCTTTTTGTCATTACATCGTATCATGGGTGTGGGGTCGTAAAGGGGTGAACTGGTAACCTTTCCTCCCCCTTTTTTCTGTTGGTCAGGGGTAAACCCACCTGTCCTTCAAGGTTCCTGTCACGTTGCGGTTCGGCACGTTACAGGGTGAGGGGGGGGGGGGGGGGGGGGGGAGGGAGTTTCCTGGTCCCACGGCCTGGAATATTGGGCGTGTGCACCGCAGAAATTCCCCCGCCATAGAGTACGTCACTGTGCGCGTCTCTGTTGGTAGGACTTCCGTGTGCTGTTCAGGTCCATGTGATGGATCTGTTTCGGGGGTGGTCAGGGCTCCTCCTCACCAAGCTCCTATTCGGGCCTTCTGTGAGTTGGGACTCTCCTTCCATGTGAGGGAGCCTCCTTCAGAGTACAGAGCCTCCTCCTCAGATTGTCAAGGTGAGTGGACCCTCAAGAAGGAGTCCTACTCTATTGTGTATGTATTCGATTCAATTCGATTATTGAGTGTGTATGGGTTCAGTGCCTCCTCCCCGGAGAGCCCTAAAACCAATTTTTTACATGGCTCAAGGTGCAATATATTCTTTTCAATCTGTACAGCTCGCGTGGGAAGTCTCTCTGGGGATTCCCGTCTCCTTCCTTTTTTTTTTTTATTGATATTTTTGTACAAATCTTCCCATTGTTTACAGCATACCTTTTCACAGCATAATATGCAACATCCAAGATTCGCCTTTTTCATTTTTGTGACAACATACAAAACATGCAAGAGACTCATACAAATACACTAATAACTGACATGGAAATTAAAGAAGCACTTACAAAAAAAAAACATACTATACATTGTGCATATACATCCCTGATATATATATATATATATACGTCATACGTTACATGTAGACCGATCTACCTGCGAGCAGGTATGTGCTGCATCTTTTCTTTTCTTTTTTTCTTTTTTTTTTTTTCCCTTTTTTTCTTTTTTACGTTTCAGCTACGTATGTGTGTGTCTCCTATATACTTGTGTATCCCCCTATGTGTCAGTGAAAGCCTATATCTCAACTATGTGTATATGTAGGTGTATGTATGTCTATTTCCTATACATTAGTATGTGCATGTATGTGTGCCCCTGACGTGTATACCTTATCCTTGTGTATATGAGTGCGTGTAAGCCTATTATGTACACATATGAATATGTGTATCCTAGATATTTGTATGTGGCTATATCTGCGCACATGTGAGTGTGATAGAGACAGTGACCGTTCCATAGACAAACCATCCGGACATAAAATATATGTACATATATACATAATATATTATAGAGCACAAGTACCATCAGATCAAATCCCCTTTTTCATATTCATCCTTGATAATATTGTAATCCCATTTTACTCATTTGTCCTCAGATCGTTCAGTCAGGTGTAGAAAACTGTCCCATATCTCAGCGAAAATATCCTCTCTCCCTGCGACTCTATACGTCACCCTTTCATATGATGCTGTCCGAAACATTAGTTCCATCCATTCCTTAAAAGTAATATCAACAGGTGATTTCCAATGTCGTAATGCAATTCTACATCCTGATATCATGGCCATTCTATACCACATTCCCCGGTATTTAGGCAGCTTAATCCCTTTCGGTACTATACCCAAAACACATGCCATTGGGGCATTATTTATCTTCACATTCAGGACCTTACTTAGGAATATCACAATTTGATCCCACATTTTCCGGACCTTCTCACATTCGTACAACATGTGCAGTAAGGTGCCTGTCTCCTTCTCACATCTCCAGCAGATGTCACTGTCCCTTAATTTCAGTCTGGCCAGTTTACTAGGCGTCCAATAGCTTCTGTTCAGTACTTTGTAAAAAATAAGTTGTGATTGCGCCTCCCTAGAGAATTTACTCCATTTGGATATCAGTTTCTCCCATATTTCCTCAGTAATATCCTCATGTACATCGTTCTCCCAGCTCAATCTCAAACCCGCCAATTTGGGTGCATTGTATTCTCTTATAACATCATAAAATCTTGACGCACCGCCTTTCCTGCGCCATCCTTTATAGAATATTTCTTGAATTGCAGTAATTGGGCCGCACTTTGGTCCTCCTATTGATGACGATATACAATGTCTAATCTGTAGGAATTTATAAAAGTTTTTATTATCTATATCAAAATCCTCCTTAATATCCTCAAAAGGCAAAACCCCATCCTCCCCGGCTATATCACCTAGTACGTGTATCCCCCTTTTAACCCAATCGTCCCATATGACTGATTTCTTCCCAATCTTTAGTTTCTTATTATACCATATAGAGGCTCTCGTAGTTAAGTATGGGCTATCACCAGTCATTTTGTGCGATTGATTCCAAGTTTCCCTGATAAATGCCATCAAAGGGTTTTTGAGAGGTATAGGTCTGTCTGATTGTGTCAGGAAGGATTCCAGAGATGAGGGATATATCATTTCCTCCTCCATCCTGACCCAAGCAGGTGCCTCCTCCGACGAGTGATTCAGTTTGGAGAGCTGGGAGAGCGAGAATGCATAGTGATACCACCCTAGTTTAGGCAGGGATAAACCGCCATTTTCCTTTGCTGCATACATTTTGGCCCGTCCAAATAGCGGCCTTTTGCCCCCCCATAGATATACATTTATGACTTTGTCATACTGTTTGAGTAACTGGGTCGGGAGAGTCAGCGGCAACATATATAGGATATAGTTTAATTTGGGGGCTAGTATCATTTTCACTAGGTTTATCTTTCCCAGGAGGGACATATTCATTTTGGCCCAATTCTGGGTCAGAGCACTAATGTGTTCGATTATAGGGGCAATATTGGCTTGCATCAACTCTTTCAGACCTGGGATCAGCTTTATTCCTAGGTATATCAGCCCTGACGGCATCCATCTGTATTGCCACCCCCTTCTGATATCAGGGGGACAGCATTTAGAGAGAGGCATTGCTTCTGACTTGCTCCAGTTGATTGTGTACCCAGATATTTCGGAGAAGGACTCGATAACATTTCCAATGATCCCAACTGCTGTTCGGGGGTTGCTGGATACCAATAAGATATCGTCCGCATATAAAAATAATTTATGTTCTACCTGCCCCGCTATTATCCCTTTGATGTCCTGATTAGTCCTCAGTGCGATAGCAAGTGGTTCGAGGAAAAGCGCAAACATTTGGGGAGAAAGCGGAGAACCTTGCCTCGTCCCCCGCCCTAGGTTAAAGGGCGAGGACACGATCCCGTTGGTCAATACTGATGCCATCGGATTTGTGTATAACAGTTTTACCCACCCAGTGAACGATGGACCGAACCCGAAGCGCTCTAGCGTGTGAAATAAGAATGCAAATTCCACCTTATCAAAGGCCTTTTCGGCATCCAATGAGAAGGCCACTGTAGGTTCTATATCATTCCTTACCTTCCACATTATGTGTAGGAGTCTGCGGATATTATCAGCTGAGTTTCTCCCCTTCACAAAGCCCACTTGATCTGAATGCACCAAAGTTGGTAGTACATCTTCTATTCTATTCGCAAGTATCTTTGCCAATACTTTTTCTTCCAAATTGATCAGGGATATAGGTCTATAGCTTCCACAGCATTGAGGGTCTTTGCCCTTTTTCTGTAGTAATGTAATAGTGGCAGATCTCAAGCTAGTGGGCAATCCCCCCTTTATCAGTGAGTCCTCATATACTTTTAATAATCTCGGAGCGATTATATCACTGAATTGTTTGTAGAAATCGGGAGTAAACCCGTCGTCTCCTGGTGCTTTACCCAATTTAAGGCTGTTGATTGCCGCGTGTATTTCTTCTATCGAGACCCCCCCCTCCATTGATTTTACCTGTTGTTTCGATAATGACGGTAATTTGATTTTGTCGAAGAACGCGTCCATTTTTTGCTGATCCACCGCCTTCTGTGGGGTATATAAGTCCTGGTAGAAGCACCTGAAGACATTATTAATTTCCTTTTTGTCCGTAATAATCTTGTCATCTTTATTACGAATCGAGGATATAATATTCTGATTATGCATTTGTTTAACCCGATTCGCCAATATTTTACCCGCTCTCTCCCCTTGTTCATAATATCTTTGGTTGGTCCTAAATAACGCATATTCAGCCTTCTTTTGATATATGTTGTTCAATTCGTATTTGGATTTGCTTAGGTTCCTCCACGTTTCTGGGTCTGGTCTTTGGCTGTGCTGTTTCGAAAGTATTTTGATTTCCTCATCTAACGCTGTCATTTTTTGTTTCTCCGCCCTTTTTAGTATCGCACCGTATTGTATGAGTCGTCCTCTCATGTAAGCTTTACATGTGTCCCACATTATGCCACTATCATCTATTGACCCTTCATTAAGTTCCCAAAATTCCTTAAATATAGTTCTAATGTACGTACACGATCCTTCATCATTTAACATCAGGTTATTGAATCGCCATCTCCGAGATCGTTGCCCTTCTTCCATGGATGTGATCACTAAATCAACCGGAGCATGGTCAGATATTACAATGTTCCCTATCCCAGTACTTGCAACCTGTTCTACCAGTGCGCTAGAGATCAGGAAATAATCTATTCTAGAATATGAGGAATGTGGGTGAGAGTAAAACGTGTAGTCTCTTTCTTGTGGGTTCATAACCCTCCAAACATCCACTAGACCCAACTCCTCTATCAGAACACCAACCGCCAGTCTCCCTGTGTTGTCAGCGGTTTTGGGTTGGTATGATCTGTCTATCAAGGTGTTTCCAACCAAGTTGAAGTCCCCCCCTATGATTACGTTGCCATTCCCTATTTTCCTGATCACCTCACATACCTCATGGAAAAAGTCTGAGGACGACCCGTTGGGCGCATATATATTAGCTAAAGTAGTCCTCTGTCCCTCTAAATCAGCATCCAGTATAACCCATCTTCCCTCATCATGTGAGAAACTATTGTGTACCTTTAGGTCCAAGTTTTTTCTCACCAATATTGCCACCCCCCTCTTCCTAGAAGAGAACGTGCTATAGTATATTTGTCCCACCCAATCCCTTTTAAGCTTGGCCGACTCCTCCTCATCCAGGTGTGATTCCTGAATTAGTGCAATATCTGCCTTTTTTTGTTTCAAGAACGTCAATATCTTCTTTCTCTTAATGGGATGATGACATCCGTCTATATTCCAGGATATTATTTTAATCAGCCCCATATTTCTCGTAATGCATCTCCCCTGTGTAATCCATGACGTAGTCTAGTGCCTGAGACTGTGAAGATATATATACAATAGTATAGCATACAATGAAATAAAAAAGAACATATAAAAACATAAATATACTCCCCCCCCCCACATTTACCCAAGCTACGTTCGATATGACCCCAGATAGAACAGTCGTACCGAGGGTGAAATCGATACTCACCCATGCACCTTGGTCCCCCTCGACTAACAGAGGAGTGCATACGGCACGAGGCAGATTGCCCAAAACTGTGCCCCTATTATCTTGTAAACCCTGACGTAACGTATGGCTCACACTGTAATCTATATACAGTGCGATCAATTCAACTGAACTTGACAAAACGGTAACGTTTCCAACCATTAACATTTGTATATCTTTCAGATATATCTTGGTACATTGTAACTTCTATGACATAGCCATGATGGCCTGTGGTTCATTTCGTTATATTTTTCCCGTATCCATCCGGGATATTTCCCCTCCCATACTTTTATTATATTCTTCTATCCATTGCCCTCTATTTTCATTTCACATCTTTTTCTTTTTTCTTTTTATTATTTTTCTTTCTCTTTTCCAATCACTTTTTTTTTTTTTTTTTACTTATTTATTTTTCCCCTTTTTTGTCTTTTCCTCTATATACATATTGATATTTTTTGATGTTATTTACTCTATGACGATGCCCCCGTGACTTATCTGTATTCATGCGCTTCATGAACTTTATCTCAATTGTCCGCCTCCGACTGTCCCCGTCTGAATCCCTGTAGTTTCTCCCGGTATCCGTGATGACCATTGCCCTGCTGTGTGGGGCGTTCAGTCCCCGTCGTCTGCATGTCGTCCCCCGGTCCCCGTTTTCTTCCCATTGTCTGCCAGGTAGACAGCCGCATTATCTCTTCTCGGTCCGGGTCGGTAGTCGGGTTCACCACGGTGATCTTGAATCCACGCTTTGCCATATCCGCCGTCGCCTCCGCCGCGCTCTGGTACAGGCGTGTGCCATCCTCGTAGAATACCCTCATCTTCGCTGGATACGGTGTCTGGAACTTGAGATTCTTCTCCTTCATTATTCTCTTGGCCTCGGCATATTCTCCTCGCTTCTTCAGTATTTCAGTGGGGAAGTCATGGTCGACATAGAAGCGATCGTTGCCACATGAGATGTTCTTCTTCTGCCATGTTCGGCGTATTATCTCTTCCTTCATTTTGTAACTCCCAAACTTAACCACGATTGACCGTGGCTTCAGCTGTGGGTTGTTAGGCCTCGGGGCCAGTGCCCGGTGTGCTCTTTCGATACGAAGGTCCATGTCATGAGGCAGACCGAGGGCGTCTTTAAACAAGCCGTCTAGAAATCCATGCATGTCTTTCCCCTCTTTTTCCTCCGGGATACCATACACCCGCAGGTTCTCTCTCCTCGTCCTGCCCTCCTGGTCGAGTAGCTTAGCCTCCACGTCGGCCTGCCTCTGCATTAGCTTTTTTATTAAAACCGTCGCCGCATCCAGCACATTTTCATTTTCTCCGATTCTCCCCTCAGTTTCATCGAGCCTGTCGTTCATTTTGTTCATGTCATTTCTTATCTCCCGAAATTGACGCTCATTGTCTTTTCTGAAGTCTTTGAGCTCGTTGTATATGTTCAACAGCGTGGCTTCTTGTTCACAGTCATCGTCGCCATCTTTTCCTCCCGTTACTTCGTCATTCTCTGCCATTCCGTCGTCCTTTCCAGTTGTAATCGTGGTCGCCCTACGTCTCGTGATAGCCCCTTCTGTCATCCCTATTAAATATATACCCTGGTGTTTTTACTAAATGTTTCTCGGGGCTACATCATTTTGCTGTCGGGGAGCTCGCGAGTTAAGCAGCCATGTTCTTCCGCGGTCAGACCGGAAGTCTCCCGTCTCCTTCCTATGGGAGGGTGGTGGGATGTAAAAATGTGAACAATTTTTACCCCCGGCTGTGTAGACTGGGATACATACTGTTGGTGCTTCCTTCTTTTCTATTAAAAAAAGAGTTAGGAAGTGTCACACCCCTCTTGTCGTTCCGCTGGGCGCCTTGGGGATTCAATGACAGGTCTAAATAGCCTGTTCATTGATGTGGGTGTGTCCCAACGCACGTATAGTGCTAGCTCGCTATAAACAGGCGACTGACTGGCACGCCTTGGTTGCTTGAGGTTAAAACGGCGTTTTTATAAAGCAACTGGGATGGAGGTTTTTCCTCTTCCGACGACCTGGTTTGGTTATCGACAGATTCTCGTTCATATCTGGGGGATGATGACGGAATGGATCTGAACATATGTAGAGGGGTCTCACGCCCTGGGGGTGGGCCACCGGGCGCGGTTCGCCCGAACGTCTGGGTGGCGCCTTCTTTTCATGTTTAAGATCAACACGCATATCTGCCCCTTCTCCTGGAGTAGGCATGTCGGCGTGGTTAGGGCACGGGACTGGTTCTGGTCACGCTGGTCCGGATCAGTTCAACCCGTTGTCTGCCGGGGATGCAGATCTGCTGTTCTGGTACCCTGAGGGACTTGGGCTTTTTTCAGGGGGAAAAATGCCAGGTCGGTCCGGGTGTCACAGGGTTAAGCGCTATGGAGACCCTGGTTGGATACATTTTTTACTCAGCACTGTCGTAATGGCTTACGGCCATGCCAACCTGTACACGCTCGATCTCGTCAGATCTCGGCCGCTACACAGGTTGGTCCTGGTTAGTACTTGGTTGGGAGACCGCCTGGGAATACCAAGTACGGTGTGCTTGGGGCTGGTTCTCCATTCTTTTTCGCTCCTCTCTCACGCATGGCGAAGAGGGGCCTGTTGGGGTGGTCTTTGACCTCCTCTGGTGACCCTGTGCTTCCCGTATCGCCGGGCCCGGTCCAAAGTAAAGTTTCGTCGACCCGTAGGCCTGGGTTAACCCTTTTTTGAAAACTGAAACACTTGTACTGCGGTATAGCCGGTGTATACCCGCAGGTGTGTTTTGGAGTTTTTTTCTTGAGGGGTTATAGGAACAACCACCGTCTGTACCGAGAGGGTGGTTGATTCCCTGGTGTGTTGGAGCTGTGTCAACTCCCAGGTTATCCGGTTGAGTGTGCCCCTGCAGGTTCATGACGTCTGCCAATCATGTAAGCCTTCTCTGCATCGACCCCTCTGGGTGTTTTTTTTTTAGTGGAGGCTTTGTCATGGTGATCAACAACGCCAGCATACGCCCCTTCCGCCGGGGGGGGCTGTTTTCAGCTGACTCCTTTGGCGCCTGTCTCGTCCGCAGTGCTCCAGGCTCAGGTTACAGCCTGTTGCCTGGTTTCCCCGGTGCGCTGCCTGCTTCCGTTGGTTAACCTTTTTGAGTGCTTACGGCCATGCTGACTGCCTGTGTTTCAGAGTCAGTGTGCCAGGCGGTGTGCTATTGGGGGGAAAGGGCCCGCTCTTGGAGGGGCCTTATCCGAATACGCTGGCGATGTGGGGGGCGGTGTCACTAAGTGACCACCTGGTGGGGTCTTGATGCCTGGCGTCATTGACCTCTCCGGGCCCCCTTTTTCTAGGGGATCCAGTCCCTTCGGTGGGTCTGGGTCTTCCTTCGTGCTCCGCTGCTACAGCCTTGCCACGGGGTTGGGTTGCTCTTGACCCCGTGATTTTGGGGGCAGTAACGAGGTTTGTTCCTTCCGTTCGTTCCCGGGTGGCATGTGGGTTGTGCGTGTGTGTAGTCGTGGGGTCAAGCCACGGTCTGCTCACCCTGTGCGTTGAGTTGCTTGAGTTCCTCTTCGCACGGTCGGATCCGTCTCCCTCCCGTGAACCTCCAATAGGGGGGGTAACCTCCATTAGGGAGGGTCGGGGGGCTCGGTTCTCCCCGGTCTGATGGTTGTGGGGGGCCTCAGCGGGGTACATTTGTCGGGCTATGGCTCTCGCTCAGCCTCCCTTGTGCAGTATGATGCTGAGCGAGATCCATAACGGAACAGATTAACAGTCAACGCGGTTTCATTGCTGGGTTAAGTACTTCTATTCTATTCACATAATACGCTTACTTCATATATCTACTCCATTCACATATATGCCTACCACTTGTATCTATTGCTATGTCCGCCTACTACAATCTCATGAGCTGTCTAACGCCTGTCCCGTCTCCCTGTCTCCCTATGACTTGCTGTCCTGGAGTGTTGACCGGAGTGTTGGACGTCCCGTGACGAAGGCCGGGAGATTGCGACCCCCTCTGCGTGCCCCCCTGTCTCTGGAGGTCTCGTAGTGGTGACCGGAGTGCCGGATGTCCCGCGATGATGTCGGGGAGTTCGCGACCCTCTCTGCGCCACCCCCTATCTCCCTGTATCCGGCTGTCCCTGAGCAACGACCGGAGTGTTGAATGTCCCGTGACTAAGACGGGGAGGACGTGACCCTCTTTGCGCCGCCTCTGTGCCTCAAATAGATCTGCTATCAACTCTATCTTTAATCTTTCAAAATGTTCAGTTGCTATCGCTATTAGCTCTATCTTTAATCTTTCAAAATGTACAGTTGCTATTTCATGCACTCATCTGTGTTTCACCACACACATGAGTGCATGCTTACCAACTGTCCGTCTGCAACACTACTATCACCAACATCTAAGAAGGGAGATCCCCCCTTGAATGGCCCTTCTAAGGTTTCTCTCCTCCACACTGCCTGTGGAGCTTTTTTCCCTATTGTTAGGTTTTAGTGAGTTTTTCCTTACCTTCGCGTGGGGTATGTCTGGGAGTGCTTGCATTCTTTCATTTATTTGCATTCATCTAAAAATGTTTGGACCTTATGGTGTTCTTGTTCTGTTCTTGACTTATTGTTATGTTTTCTTCTTGACTTGTTTAAAGAAGACCTGTACGGCCCATGGGGACATTAACGTGTGTTGTCGGGCCCTATAAATAAATTTGATTTGATTTGAACAGAACGTAAGGTTATGTATATAACCCAGTTCTGTTAGTTATGGTGACGCTCAGCATCAGACGCCGCTGCGGCCCTTGATCTCGCCTTGTGGTGAAAGTTTGGGAAGGAGGCGAGTAGGTGACCACACACCTGCTTATGAAGGTAAGCGGATGGGGGTGTGGCCAGACGAATGTTGGGATGTAAAGGTACATGGTGGAATTCTTTATTCAGTGTTTATGCACGAAGTGAAGTACTGTGCAGTATGATGCTGAGCGTCACCATAACTAACAGAACTGGGTTATATACATAACCTTACGTTAACCTTTCACTACCACACTACAGAAGGTTAACCCTTTCACTGCCACACAACAGCAGGTTAACCCTTTCACTGCCACACTGCAGAAGGTTAACCTTTCACTACCACACTACAGAAGGTTAACCCTTTCACTGCCACACAACAGCAGGTTAACCCTTTCACTGCCACACTGCAGAAGGTTAACCCTTTACTATCACACTACCGACGGTAACCGAAGAAACGGTGTGAACATAGGTGCCTCACCTAGGTAACTGCCGTTGGTGAACATGTCGGAGTCCACGTGGAGGGTGGGGTGAGCTCCGGAGAGCCCTGAGTAAGACTTGTAGCCTCCCTTCCAGTCATAGGCGCCGACCGCTGCCGTGCGATATCCTCCCTGGTAAAGAGACGAGACGTTTCTGTTCACACATTGATTCATTCAATCTTTATTTCGACTTGAAATTCAGCATCGTATGAAGCGTCGTGTGAAGTAGGGCTGAGCCCAAATGTTCCAACGTTCGGACCTTCGTTCGTTACGTTGGCATTCGAATTCTAAATCAACATTCGAATACATTTTTTAATAAAATATTTTATATATATTTTTGTATGTGTCTATTCATTCTGTTTAAACCAATGGGGTTTTTATTCACAGTTGCAGATAAAGATTAGGCTACACTAATATTATAGTTTAAGTTTAAGTTTATTTGGATCCCTCCCCATTAGTCACAACAGTGATGGTGCTATAAACTGATGAGTTATATATTCATTAAAGAAAGTTGATTTAATAAAAAAAAAAAAAAAAACGAATTTAATCAGATTTTTTCAATCAACTTTATTCAAATTGAGGATTTAGTTTGAGGATATTTATAAAAAATAAAAAATAAATGATTTTTTTTTTACTCAAGTACTTTACACCCCTGAAAGCAGCGTTGTGGGAAGCAGCCATTACCTGCGGCCAGTACGCAGCGCTGAACCCCTCCTGAGCCATCTCCATCCTCCAGTCGCCACCCGTATGGGACCCTGCAACGACAAGATGGTGACGATAATGTGAATTCACGTGAATCAACCGCGTCTGTCACGTCGGCGCAGCATTGATACCATTTCCTGCGATTATACGACAGAGTGATGAACGCCATCTCCTCCATGGGCCTCACCCCCCGGCACGGGGCAAGGTCGGCCTGGCACAGCACCCCCTACTCAAAACATCTTCCCACGGGTATGATGCTGTATATACCGTAATATGTTTATTTATTCCTACCGTATATCTATCCACATCCGTCTGTACATACCTGCATATAATCATTGGTACATATCTGTAGATACTTTATATCTATATCTATACTAGTGCTGTCAGGTGATTAAAAAAAGTAATCTAATTAATTACAGGATTTGTAATAACATAACAATTTTATGCCTGATATTCTATAATCATATTTCAAATTGCATGTGTCCGGATGGCAGAATTCAGTACTGTATCTACAAAACCTTCTGTTTTTCATCTTCCATCTATTAATTTGCTTAGATTTTTCAGGTCTGGTCAATTTGAGCATGGTGTTATTCACAGTCAAAGATAACATTTTTTTTTATTGATATTCTCATTTTCTTCATTACAATTTACTCAAGCCTAGTAACAGACACAGTATTTCTGACACTGGGAATACATTCCCTGAGATCCATAGATGTCCCTAGAATCAGATACCAAGAACATGCAAATGGACCATATTAAAAAAAAGTCTGTAAATGTGTATTCTACGTTTTTGTATTTTTTTTTATTATTATTTTTTAAACATAACATAAAATTAGACATACAAGCATTAACAGTAAACATCCAATGAAATCACCATTTAAATAAATGTAGTATACGAGATATACACCTAATACTTGCTATCTAATACCCAACATATATGCTCTCGCTCGCTCACCCCCCCCCCCCCCCGGACCCCCACTTGGATAATCCATCCATTATCATTCGTTCCTAACCAGGCACTAAGATTCATATGCTAGCTTTTATTCTCTCCACCACTTCTAACTAGATTGCAATTTTGGTTTCACTGACACCTAAAATTCTTGCTATAGATATTTCTAGATAAATCACATCGAGATATGTAAGAACCCATACCTTCCGACACATTTTTTCCGGTTGAAACCATCGTGATGCTATCAGCTTTTTAGCCGCTGTGAGACCAGATAAAACTAATCTCTTTAGCTGTATAGGGACTGCAAACTGAAAAACATCATTCAACAGCAATACAGAGGGGTGTACTGGTATGTTCATAAATAAGACATTTGATAATTGCTGGGACTCTTCTTTCCAGAATATCTTAACTGGTGGGCAATCCCAATACATGTGCATAAATGTACCCTCATCCCCATTTGTATAAGGAACATCTGGAGTCTTGATTAAGTCCCATTCTGTTCAATCTTATAGGAGTCAGGTATGTCCTATGAATATAGTTAAGATTAATTTGTTGATGGTCCGGGTTACGTGACGCAATTCGAACGTTTGCCCAGACTTCTTGCCAATCAAAATTTATTTCCAAGTCTGGTATATCCCTCCTCCAGACTGAGTCTAGGGGGAGGATTCCATACGAGGATGTTAGTAAGTGATGATAAAAATCAGATACGAAACCTCTCGATGTCTCTCTTTCATAGAAGAATTTGTGATATCTGTGGTGCTCAATTGGTATCCTTAATGGGACTCCATGAGCCTTCAAACAGACCAATAACTGTGCGTAAAAATAATATGTGAAACTGGACATAATGTGGACGGGGATGTCTCAACTCTATCTGGAGAAATACAGACCCCTATTAACATACCCTGCAATACTTCGCATTGTCGATAAAAAAGGAGCAAGGGTTTTCCTCAACTCGCCTGAAGATGCAGCCAAATACATGTCTGCACAACACGCAGGATAGTGTATAAATGGCCTTTTAATCTCTGTTATGCATGGACACCATATAGTATAATCTTTAATGAACCGAGGATTTGGGACAGAAAGACCTACGAGCTCAGAGTTATTGAATGCTTTCCCCGTCGGGATTCTATTATTGCGGACATATTGGATTCAAAATTGGAACACTCCAGAACATACTGAATGTTCCAACATTCGAACACTGTAAAAACGACATATTGGAATAATCTAGAGCATCTAAAGCATTCTTTGATATAGGGAACATTCTGGAATAACAGCAATACGTGGCCAGACATTCTACCAGAAGCCCTTCGGGGGAATAATCAACAGCATCTAGCTGCAGAACCACAGAACCATCATTGCAGCGGCCGGCTGAAATATCATTCTACACAACGGATCATCGCCCACCCCTGGTCAGGGGAAATGCTGCATATACGTATTTAAAAACTGCTTTTTATTAACTGGAAATATGTCCACTACTTCTCCAATTTATACTTTAGATGTTTAAGCATAGCAAAGCTCTTTTAAGATCTAAGTTAATGTTCTCTTCCTTTTACTTGTTTTTTTTCATCCGTTTTCTCTGATTTATTGAGGCTCTCTCTTCAGTTCAATACCTCCATATTATTCATGGGTTACTATAAATTACACAAGTTCATATAAAATGTAAGTGATTAGGGCATGATAATAGAAGCTTATTTTTGGTCTTTATTTTTAGTTTTATCTTATTTAAATTTTTATTTAACAGGAAAGTGGCCAAGCCACAGTCGACATTCTACTTATGGTAGAATTTAGAGTGTTAGATCCTATGGTATACATAGGAATGTTAAGGATAATTGGATCATTCTGGGATATCCGGTGGTGCAAGGGAGGGAGTCATACGCAAAGGTTGTGTTCATGGAACACAATCCTGTACGACTCTCGGTGGGAGGGAAGGGAAGGGGATTTTTATATGTATGTTTTTAAGCTCGGCTCTCAACGGGACCTCACTAGTGGGATGTATATCTATTATTGCCTCGCACTCCAGAAGCATTACCAAAAATTACACTACAACATGTATAGATTATGGCTAGTTTGAATATAATGATATGGAACACCGGGGGAATAAATAACCAACTCAAACGCAAAAGCGTGCTCACACTGATGAAAAAAGAACATGTGGACATTGCTCTGCTAAGCGAAACGCACATTCTAGAGAAAGACATAGATAAATTAGCGGACAACACATATCATAATATTAGTCACTCTTCTATTGGTACGAGAACTCGGGGTGTAGCCATAGTCGTTAAACGTAAGTTGAATATTGTACTAAAGGGAGTATGGTCTGATGTAGAAGGTCGGATAACTATAGCTAAGATTGTATATAAGAACAGGAAAATAGCGCTGGTAGCGGTATACGCCCCAAATTTGTACGAAGAGGATTTCTTCACTACACTAACCAATGCAATGTTAGACATTCCCGATTACTCATTTATAATAGGTGCGGATTTTAATGCCATCTGGAACCCAAGGATGGACAAATCTTACCTCGCCTTTTCCAGCGAACAAAATAATTCATCTAAGGCATTAAAGGATTGGTCGAAGATTACAGGTGTAAATGACTTATGGCGATTACTTAATCCCACGACCCGAAAGTACTCTTGTCGATCTGCGAGACATAATACATTATCCAGAATAGATTATGTCTTTGCATCACAGAGAATATTTGATAATTATGAAGTGGAAATGATACCCAACGCACTATCAGATCACTGTTATTTACTCCTTAAAGGTACATTTGGTATACTATCCTCCCGAGCCCCAAGATGGCGATTTAACTCGATGCTGCTTAATAACAAGGAATTCATTACACAACTCAAAGAAGCTCTTATAGTATTCCAACGGGAGAATGCAAACTCGGTGCAAGACCCCAGAATATTATGGATGTCGGTAAAGGGAATGATCAAAGATTTCACGGATAGCTTTTCCTCCAAAATGCGCAAGAATCAATGCACAAAACTGGCTGAGCTGGAAACGCTTTACTCAACGTTATTTAATTCTCTAAAATACAACAACTCAACTCGACTAGAGAATCAAGTTAACGTACTAAAAATAGAGATCAATGCCATATACAGACAACAATCGGAAATACAAATACGCAGCACAAGACAACAGCAGTACTCCCATGGTTCTAAACCTAGTCACCTATTAGCCATGCGATTAAGAATTAATGCAAAATTTGCAGATATAACTACCATTAGAGCACAACAAGTACTTGAAACAGACCCTGTAAAAATAAACGATACATTCAAAGAATTCTACTCCGACTTATATAAATCAGAGACGACCTTCGATCAAA
This sequence comes from Notolepis coatsorum, assembly GCF_963971535.1. Classification (NCBI taxonomy): domain Eukaryota; kingdom Metazoa; phylum Chordata; class Actinopteri; order Aulopiformes; family Paralepididae; genus Notolepis; species Notolepis coatsorum. Next base: position 19,556,716 of record NC_140174.1, on the reverse strand, counting down.
ACAAAATGGACACATATCTTAATCAAATTATTCTCCCTAAACTTTCAGAGGATGACGCTAAACAGTTAGAAACACCGATCACACTAGAGGAACTCAAGAAGGCCATAACCGCAATGCAAAGTGGTAAGGCCCCTGGAAGAGACGGTATCCCATCAGAAATGTACCTTTCTTGTTGGGACATAATTGGACCCTTATTACTAAATATGATCTTATACTCAGTCAAGGAGGGGAACTTCCATAAGAATGACAATATTGCACTCATAACAGTCCTCCTTAAAAAAGACAAAGACCCCAACGAGTGCGGTAGTTATAGACCTTTAAGCCTCCTCGGAACCGATATCAAACTGTACTCTAAGGTATTAGCCATCAGATTACAAAAGCATATGACGTCTTTAGTTCACCCGGACCAAACTGGCTTCATAAGAGGCCGTCTGATCACTGATAACATAAGACGAATACTGCACGTACTAGATGCCGACAAGGATGACACCATACCTAAGGCGATGCTGTCCCTGGATGCTATGAAAGCCTTTGACAGGCTGGAATGGTCGTATCTATGGGCAGTATTAGAAAGGATGGGGTTAGGAAAAGGATTCATTGATATGATTAAAGTATTATACAAAGACCCATCGGCCATGATTACAACAGGCACAATCATCTCCAAAATCTTTCCGGTATCACGCTCTGCCAGACAGGGTTGCCCTCTTAGTCCCGGACTATTCAATCTATCATTAGAGCCTTTAGCACAATATATAAGACAATCCCAATCCATAGAACCAATCGTAATCAAGGGCACACAACAAAAAATTAGTTTATATGCGGACGACGTAATATTGTTCATGCAAAACCCCAACACCACATTGCCTCATCTGCTCAAGTTGATTGAGAACTTTGGTGATTTATCGGGATTTAAGATAAATTGGCCAAAGTCGGCTTTCCTTCCACTTAACACCCCTGCAAAAAAAGATATAACCCTCCCAGGAGAGATACCGATGGTAAAACATTTTAGATGCTTGGGAGTGGAAATATTCCCCACCATAAGACAAACGGTGAAGCACAATTACACAAAAATCCAAAACAAAATCAAAGACGACCTTGATAGATGGGCAAAACTTAAAAACACAGTACAAGCACGGATATCAATAGTTAAGATGGATGTACTACCTAGAATCAACTTCTTCAGTTCAATGCTACCGTTACCCCCTCCAGAGGGTTACTGGAAAAGATTACACTCCTCCACATACAAATTTATTTGGAATAACAAACCACCACGTATAAAAAGATCCACCGCACAGAGATTTTTTCCAATATTTTAAGGCGTACACATTAAGACCATTGACAACATGGTTTGACCCCCAAGCATTAGTATCCTGGAGAAAATTAGAAGAAAACATAGTAGCCCCACATAGACTGAAGGACATAGGATACACTAAACTACCAATCAAGCACTGTGAACGGAAATTTGGCCCCATAATTACTCATGCGATCCGGATATGGCGTGAATCACAAAAAAAAAATCCTAACCCACATAAATGGCACAATCATACTCCCTTATTCAATAACAATGCACTCTTAATTAAAAAACGACCTATAAGATTCCCTATATGGGAAGAGCAAGGCATACACTCATTAGGGGATGTTTTTAACAAACAGGGTTTTTGTAGTGATAAAGAAATACGCAAAAAATGTAATCTCACCAAGTCCACATGGCTTTTTTACATACAGTTACAGCTATGTTTGAAGTCTCACGGTGTTCCATTAGACATACCAATTGAACACCACAGATACCACAAATTCTTCTACGAAAGAGAGACATCGAGAGGTTTTGTTTCAGATTTTTATCATCAATTACTAACGTCCTCGTATGAAACCCTCCAACTAGACTCTGTCTGGAGGAGGGATATACCAGACCTGGAAAATGACTTTGATTGGCAAGGAGCCTGGGCAAATGTCCGACTTACATCAAGGAACCCGGATCATCAACAAATCAATCTTAACTATATTCACAGGACATACTTGACTCCTATAAGACTGTGCAGAATGGGGCTTAAACAAGACTCCAAATGCTCCCAATGTACAAATGGGGACGAAGGGACATTTATGCACATGTATTGGGACTGCCCACCAGTTAAGGCATTCTGGAAAGATGTGACCCAACAATTATCAAAACTCGTATCTTGGAATATACCTGTACACCCCTCGGTATTAATATTGAATGATGTTTTTGAGTTTGCAGTGAATCCACAGCTAAAGAGATTGGTTTTATCGGGTATCACAGTAGCTAAAAAGCTGATTGCATCACGCTGGTTTCAACTGGAAAAAATGTGCCGGAAAGTTTGGTTTCTTACATATCTCGATGTGATTTATCAAGAAATATCTACAGCAAGAATTCTGGGTCTCAATGAATCCAAAATGTCAATGTGGTTAGAAGTGGTGGAGAGAATAAAAGCTAGCTTATAATGGTAGTGTCTGGTTAGTTGCGAGGGATAGTGGAGGTACTTCCCAGGGTGGGGTCCGGGAGGGGGGGGTTCAAGCTGGAGCATATGTGTGTAGGTTTTTAGATAACAGGTATTAGGGGTATATCTTATATAAGACAATTAACTAAAATGTGATCTCATTGGATGTGCTCTGACACATCGTGTTATCGTGTGTTGTCATGTTTGTTTATGTTTGTTTAAAAAAATAATACAAAAAAAAAATACAAAAAAAAAAAAAATGTGGAACTGGTGAGATACATTTTTTTATGTATGTCTTTATAGCTGCAAAAACCCCGTTTGTTGAAAACATCTCCTAATGTGTGTATGCCCTAGCTGCTTTTCCCATTTAGGGTATCTTATAGGTCGTTTTCCAATCAGGAGTGCATTGTTATTGAATAGGGGAGTATGACTATGCCATTTATGTAGGTTAGAATATTTTTTTGTGTGTTTCACGCCATATCCGGATCACATGAGTAATAAGGGGGCCAAATTTCAATTCGCATTGCTTAATTGATAATATGGTGTATACTATGTCCTGCAGTCTATGTGGTGCTACTATATTTACTTCTAAGTTTCTCCAGGATACAGATGCTTGGGAATCAAACTGCAGGTTGTCAGTGGTCTTAAAGAGTACGCCTTAAAATAGTGGTAAAAATCTGGAAATGCCATACCTCCGTCGGCTTTGTTTCTCTTGTATTCTACGTTCTTATGGAATGAATGAGATAAAAAAATATATATTATTAAAAAAAAATATAATAAATAAAAATTATTAATTTTGAGTTAATTTTCATAACGCGATAATTTGCTGTGTAATTAATTAATCTAATTAATGCGATAAACTGACAGCCCTAATCTATACATATCCCGCCTTACCTACTCTTACTAGTTACGCTGCTGGCCAGTATGACTTACTACCATAGTGTCTTTATACCTGTATCACTGTACATATTAATACTACAACTCTGTACATACATCTGATTAGCACTATCACTCAGTAGTACTCATTTATATATTTTATACCCAGTTTAATCTCCTGTACATTGTATATCACTATCGCACTTCACTGTTACATTTGCACTCAAACTTATTTCCGTTGTACTGTACTTGTGCTGTTTGATGACAATAAATGTACTCATTGAATCGAATCCAATATGTCCTGTACTTTTGCACAGACAATATTTCTTTCTTCAATATTGCCGACCTGCGTATTCCAAGGTTCAAAACAAATATGGGCAAATGTTCTTTAAAATTCTGGGGAGCCACAAATTGGAATTTGCTACCTTCACAGCTAAAATGCATCAGTAGCCGACACAATTTTAAGAAAAAAGTCAAATCATGGCTCCTCGATAATGTCAAAAACTGCCTAAAATGCATGAAAATGTTGTCTGATACATTGTTGTCTGTGGCTACGTTTGTACTGCATTTAAAATGTTCATTGTCTATGTAGTTTGTCAAATTGTTATTTATGATGGCATTGTGGTGGTCTGCTAAGGGTGTTAAATTTACTTTCCATTTTATTTGTTTTACCATCTGGAAATTACGCTACTAAAATGGAGAGTAACACTTATATTATATATTATTATTACGGTATGTATAAAAATATCTTTGTTTTATCTTTGTTTTATTTTAATTTTACTTCATTTTTCTTTTGCGTAGCTTTGTCTGCCACATCTGTACTTTTGTTTAATTATTTAAATGTATATTTTTTATTTTTCTTTTATCTTTTTTTTTATTTTTCTTTTCTTTTCTTTTTTTTTCATGTATGTTTGTCGTCGCCCTCACTGGGTGGGATGGGTGGGATTAGGGGATAGGGATGGGGAAGGAAATGGAAGTTGTATAATTTTGATAACTGAAATGTATAAATATGTACTAATTCTTCCAATAAAAAAAGATAAATCTAAATTTTTTTTTATTTATGGTCATGTTTTGTATGGCTTGTCTGTCTGAGACCAAGGACCACAATGGAAATAGGTAACTTTTTTGTGTAGCATCTAGGGCTGTCTTAAATGCTTCGAAGCTTCGAACGTTCGATTCGATGGCACAAGCTTCGAACATAAAAAAAAAAATCGAAGTTTAAAAAAAAAAAAAAAAAAAAAAAATCTATATATTTTTTTTTTACTTCGATTTGTGTGTGTGTGTGTGTGTGTGTGTGTGTGTGTGTGTGTGTGTGTGTGTGTGTGTGTGTGTGTGTGTGTGTGTGTGTGTGTGTGTGTGTGTGTGTGTGTGTGTGTGTGTGTGTGTGTGTGTGTGTGTGTGTGTGTGTGTGTGTGTGTGAACTACCCATCCCAGTTAGGACAGCCGAATCCCGTCCAATCTTTCGCCGTCGACTAAAGACTCACTTCTTCAACCATTATCTGAAATGATGATAAAAAAAAGAAAAAAAATCTAACCGTGACTAACCTTACTGTCATGCACTTGTCCTAATAAACTAACCTACACTGTAACACGCAACACTTTGATGAACATTGTTACTCAGCTGATAGAGTTGTACCCTTCTTGCTGTCTTGTCGTACAGAACTTGTAAGTCGCTTTGGATAAAAGCGTCAGCTAAATGACTAAATGTAAGTGTGTGTGTGTGTGTGTGTGTGTGTGTGTGTGTGTGTAGGTGTGTGTGTAGGTGTGCGTGTGTGTGTGTGTGTGCGCGCACCTTGTAGAATTCCACACATAAGAAAGAAAGATACTGGGATGAATAAACAAAATAGGAAATAAAATGTAGAAATGCATGCAATACATAAATAAATATGAATCTCCATATATGAAATATAACATTTAGATAAGGTGCTACTGAGATGTTTTGGTGAGTTCTTTGTTTTTTTGTGGAAGTTGCCCTTCTTAAAAATGCATGAACATTCACTGATAATTGGTCTGTAGTGGAGTCTACAAGGTCTACATTGCCGGACCATGTAGAATCCGGACCTTGTAGATAGAGTTGTTCCGATACCGATACCAGTATCGGAAATGCCGCCGATACTGCCTAAAATGCTGGTATCGGTATCGGCGAGTACACGTAAATTCTAGCCTCCGATCCCATGATGTAATTTATTATTTATCTCCTGCCGAGTCCTGCGGAGAGTGAGGATTATAAAATGAACATGTTTTAAAGTGTGATGTCATTTTAACAGCAGATACACTTTCTTAAATTCCATTGTCCCCGACAGTGCGGTGTGACGGGGAGCTCGGACGGGATGTGTTTTGCTGGTGTTATGATAGCATTAGCTGGAAAGATAGCTAGTTGGAACAACATCCGCTTTAACGTTACATCAAATCAGATGATCGCCTGTCCTTTCTCCAGGACCTAACACTGTCCGTGACCGTCTATTAGGGGTGGACGGTATAAACGGTATACGGTATAAACGGTATGAATTTGCTCTACGGTATGGATTTTGAGTATACCGTGTAACCGGTAGTGCAGCTCTAAAATAGCAATGACGTCATGTAACCACAGCGCGACTATTTCACTGGCATTTGCCCCTAAAAATAGATAGAATTAGTCATAGATAATAGATATGTGCGAACTGGAAAAAGTTATTTAGGAGGCTTCGCGCAGTGGGCGTGCCAGCCCCTACCGCACGCATGTAAACACGGGTCTAGTAGTCTAGTGGGACGGGACACGGGAGCTGTCGGCGTCTCCCTGAGCTAACGTTAGCTTAGCTACCGTTACAAAATGACCCAGTCAACTATTCACTTTTAGTTTAATACATGATGGGGCATTGTCTAACCGAACGGTATCTAGTCGGCCAGCTACCGATAGCTCCTGACATCAACAAACGCTCCACAAAGTCTAGTACTAGAGACGTGTATGCTACCTGTTAGCTCACGTTAACACAAGTTAGTTCACCGTTCAAAACGAAATGTCCCATTGAACTAAATAATTCACTGAGGCGTTGTATTAACGTTATATATGCAGTAGCTACAGATAGCTCATGATATCAATGTCTTATAACACTGATTCGATGCGTATTCGAGCTGAGGGCTTGCTAACGTTATAATACCAATACAATAGGGTCCAGGTGCAGCGCCGGAGAATCCTGGCCGTAGCTCTGCTCGAGGCTACTCAAGTATAGGTCCAGGTGCAGCTCCGGAGAATTCTGGCCGTAGCTGGAGGCTACTAGAGTACACACAGACAGTGGAGCTTGTTGCGTGGTGGCGATGTCTCGCAGATAATACCAGTACAAGTCTAATTATATAATATATATATTTTATAAAAAAAAAAAATTATATAAAATAAAAAAAATTTTTTTATCAAAAACGATGATACCGTGATATATACCGTTACCGTCTATGCTTCAAATTATACCGTGATATAAATTTTAGACCATACCGTCCACCCCTACCGTCTATCAACAATAATGCACCCACGGTGAATTGTATTTAAGTTAAGTAGCTACTGACTAGCGTTAGCTGACTATTACTAATGTTATCAAATGTCAATGCGGGAAGACGAGCTAGGTCAGTTAGCTTAGCTTGATAACGTTACCGTGTCTAAAGTTGGTGCTATTTATAATCCAGCAATAATGGCTGCAGACCTGCAAGCAAAGTACAGCAAGTGCCAAAGGATAAGAGTCTGAGGCGGAGTTTCAAAAGAGAATGTTGAATATTTATTTTGCATCAAAAATCACAACATGAACGTTCTATCTGCCACTAGCTTACAGACTGAATAGGGTATATCTGCAGAGCCACGAAGTAGCGAGTGCAACACCGTTTAATGTCCGTGTGGATCATTGGAGTAGGGTATATCTGCAGTGCTGCAGCCCATACTCATTGATTAATGATACTAATACAAATCTATACAATCACCTGTTGTTGAATAAATACCATTACTTTCCAGTTATTACTAAAAACAGTATAAAAAAAAAAAAAAAGTATTTATATAATTTTTATTTTTTTTTGTATGCACTGGTATCGGATAAATATCGGTATCGGCCGATACCCAAAGCTTAGGTATCGGAATCGGATCGGAAAGGGGAAAATGGTATCGGAACATCTCTACTTGTAGACTGACATAAGTAGAGCATTCTGTGCATAGTTTAGTCTACACAGGCCATATTTCAAATAATCAAAATCTTACTTCATTCATCTTAAACATTCTTGATTTGGGGGATTGGTAGTTCCCATGAAATCTGAAGTTGTTCAAACGACAACAGCGATCCACCTTGAATTAAATCACACAGCCGAGTGAAACCTTGTTGGATGCGTCAGTCACGAAAGGGACTACTTAATTAATTAATCCAACCCACTTTATTTATAGAGCACATTTAAAAACAACAACGTTTACGAAAGTGCTGTACAAGTCCCACAACATAAGATATAAAAAAAAAAAAAAAAAAAAAAGATATTAAAAAAAAAAAAAAAAAAAAAAAATTTGAAGCTTCGAATTAAAATCGAAGCTCGGCCCCGAAGCTTCGATTGTCAAAAAAAGCTTCGAAGGTCAGCCCTAGTAGCATCCTTGAAGTTTTTCTGGAATCTTGTATTTTTTTTAAGTGTCTAATAAAATAAAATCAAATAAAAAATCTTGGTTAAATTGGAAATCTGTTGTTGGGACATTTCAGCCGTACCTTCGATGGGGAAGATGCTGTCCTGCAGGGCTCCCCTGATGTTCTCCAGGGCCTTGAAGCTGCCCACACGATGCACGTGCTTGTCCAATGGGGCGGAGGCGATGGTGTCAAGCTCCGCCTTTGCCGACTTCTTCCTGAAAGCCTGGCCCACCTGCAGGAGATCCAGACGTGAGGTCAGAGGTTGCAGCACAGTGTGTAGACCACTGCACTTCTGCATTACATGGAGCTCTACAAGGGGAGGGGCTCTACAGGGGGAGGAGCTCTAAAGGGGGAGGAGCTCTAGGGGAGGAGGGGTTAGGACACAGTCAGCTGAATCCCGACCAATCTTTCGCTGTCGACTATAAACAAACTTCAATCAACATCTGCGTTGACACTACAAGCTTTAGTGCTGCGTTCACACTACACACTTTAGTGCTGCGTTCACACTACAAGCTTTAGTGCTGCGTTCACACTACAAGCTTTAGTGCTGCGTTCACACTACACACTTTAGTGCTGCGTTCACACTACAAGCTTTAGTGCTGCGTTCACGCTACACACTTTAGTGCTGCCTTCACACTACAAGCTTTAGTGCTGCGTTCACACTACACACTTTAGTGCTGCGTTCACACTACAAGCTTTAGTGCTGCGTTCACACTACAAGCTTTAGTGCTGCGTTCACACTACACACTTTAGTGCTGCGTTCACACTACAAGCTTTAGTGCTGCGTTCACACCACAAGCTTTAGTGCTGCGTTCACACTACACACTTTAGTGCTGCGTTCACACTACAAGCTTTAGTGCTGCGTTCACACTACATACTTTAGTGCTGCGTTCACAGTACACACTTTAATGCTACGTTCACACTATAAGCTGTAGTGCTGCATTCACACTACACACTTTAGTGTTATGGGTAAAGGTTGTTTGGTCGAGAAGAGACAGAAAAGGTTGTTTGGTCGAGAAGCGACAGAAAAGGTTGTTTGGTCGAGAAGCGACAGAAAAGGTTGTTTGGTCGAGAAGCGACAGAAAAGGTTGTTTGGTCGAGAAGAGACAGAAAAGGTAGTTTGGTCGAGAAGAGACAGAAAAGGTTGTTTGGTCGAGAAGCGACAGAAAAGGTTGTTTGGTCGAGAAGAGACAGAAAGTTGTTTTCCAGAGAGAGCGTTTACCCCGATTGCAAATCGAACAATGTTTTTCACTTCAGCTGAGGAGGCTGCACCGGCGAGGTCGCGTTGGTCGTGGGATTCTCCGTCAGTGATGACGATCAAGACCTTCTTCACGTTCGGCCTGGATCTTCTAGCTGGTGAGAAGACTTCCTTGCTGTGAAAAGACAAACAACTTTCAAAACAAAACATCTCTGTCGCAACTTCGTCGTTCAGCCAATCAAGGAGCCTGAACTGGAGAAAACTATCAGGGGAGAAAAGTTCAGCAACTCTTTGGAGGCGGATGGATGAACTTCTAAGAATAATGCTCTTTATTCACACAATTAAAACCAAGGTGTTTCAGCAACATGTCTTCATCAGGGTTACATTAAAACATTAAAACCAAGGTATTTGTATTGTTTTTGGTATTATAAGTCATATAACTAGGGTTATAAGTCATACGGTATAACTAGTTATAGGTCAGAGTTATGGGTAGACTATAGTATGATCAAAATAAATACAATTAAATACTCACCTTGTACTGTCTTTCACTAGTATGCACTATCTTACTAAGGAATCTACTTTGCCTATATTACTACCTAGTATGCTAATATACACTCAGTCTGTAGCTCTCAAGTTCAACACTGTGTGACGAACAACGCTACTGACCCTCAGCTGCCAGAGTTGAACCTTCCTGCTGACTTGTTGTACAGAACTTGTAACTCGTTTTGGATAAAAGCACTCACCTACATGACTAAATGTAAATGTACGATAGCAGGTCCAATAGTGTTTTTCATATTCGTATTTACTGCATATATATATATGTATATTCTATATACATACTTAGAAACCTGCATATAACCCATATAACTCTGTATGATTGCATGTCCAATTGTAGCGGCCTCTGCCTGGGTCCGCTTCTGGTGGCAGTCAGGGAGGTATTCCGTACACGCTTTCTAATCAATAATAGTCTCCACACTTTCAGTTCCATTGTCAGATATCAAATGGATATCCGATTTATTTAGAAAAGCAATTTACATGGAAGATGGGACCAAAGCGGTCAGAAAACGGTGTGCCTTTCCCCGTTTTACACCCACCCAGGTGATTACCATTACTAATTTATGCCCTCAGCTGCGCAGTGCCTGGTCCGCCTAGACCAGTGGTTCCCAAAGTGGGGGCTAGGGGTCGCGAGCCGCCGCGGGGGTGGTCGCCAGATGATTTCCAAAAAGAAAAAAAAATCTTAAAATTTTTTTTATGCAGTCAGGCCACTGAACTTAGAAGCAGGCCAGGCCAGTGTTTCTAGTTGCAGCGGCGCAATAGTTAGATAACCTAGGTCGGGAACAACCAGGAGATCACTGCAACTCACACAAGTTGGAGAACTATCTCTCTCTCTCTCTTGGTCACACACACACACAAAGGGAGCCGCATGTGATTGGTGAAGGCAGGACCCTTACAAAAAACAAAAAATCCATAAAAATCAGTGTTGTTGCTAATCATTGACACATGCAAAATCTACTTTGCATTTGATATATTACAAATATATGCCATTACACACACTGGCATTTAAAGGGTTAGAATTGGGGATGTCCGATATTTTTTTACATTTCTATAACCTTTATTTCCCAGGCAAGCAAGTAAGAACAAATTCTGATTTTATTTATTGTCAAAAGTATGCATAATGTTGTGTTAATTCCACAACAAGAGATATGTAATGTTAATTACCTCGTATCGGTTGATATCGGTTGATATCGGTATCGGAAATTAAGAGTTGGACAATATCGGTATATCGGTATCGGTAAAAAAGCCAATATCGAGCATCCCTAGTTAGAATTATAAAATGAACGTGGTGTTATGATTGGGGCTGAAGTTGAATAAAAGATTGTATTATTTTCAATCTGACATTACAAAAAAACATTTCCTGGTGGGGGACCCCCAGACCCCCCACTTAAAAAGTGGACTAACTGGGGCTATATTTTGCACTATATTTCCTGCCTGAATGATTTCCCCAGTCCGGCCCTGGTTAAAAGCCTCCAATGCTTTTTAGTGTGTGTGCGTTTGAACGTTTGCATGTTTCAACCATACATTTCCATTTAAAAAAGTATACTTTTTTTATTATTATTTTTATTTTATTTTTATTTTTTACCTCCTATAATAGTGGACGGCTCTCTGACACCGTTATTTCGGGGTCGCGGCCTGAAAACGTTGGGAACCCCTGGCCTAGACAGTGCCATTCAGGCAAGTAAGGTGAACCACAGTCCACTATAAGGGATAATTATGATAATGTTCATTCAAAAGTCCATATTTCAGTCTTCTGGACATTCCTTGTCACAAAATAACAAAATCTTCAAGTCGATGATTAATTCACAACTTCGTCTGCTGCGCCAGCTTCTCCTGAGCTAGCGTCTGCTGCGCCAGCTTCTCCTGAGCTAGCGTCTTCTGCGTCAGCTTCTCCTGAACTAGCGTCTGCTGCGCCAGCTTCTCCTGAGCTAGCATCTGCTGCGCCAGCTTCTCCTGAGCTAGCGTCTGCTGCGCCAGCTTCTCCTGAGCTAGCGTCTGTTGCGCCAGCTTCTCCTGAGCTAGCGTCTGCTGCGCCAGCTTCTCCTGAGCTAGCCAGCTTCTCCTGAGCTAGCGTCTGCTGCGCCAGCTTCTCCTGAGCTAGCGTCTGCTGCGCCAGCTTCTCCTGAGCTAGCGTCTGCTGCGCCAGCTTCTCCTGAGCTAGCGTCTGCTGCACCAGCTTCTCTTGAGCTAGCATCTGCTGCGCCATCTTCTGCTGGGCTTGGAGTTGTTTCTGTTGGGTGTGCTGGATAATGAGCTGCTGGAGCTGCTGCTGCTGGAGCAGGATCTGGGCCTGGGTCTTCTGCTGCATCTGTGGCACTTTCTGCTGCTGCATCTTCTGCTGCTGTCTTTGAACAGGGGTTTTTGGAACAGCATTTATGGTTCCATACTCTACTGGTGATTGCAATGTCTGTAGGCCTTCTGAGGTTTCAAGAGCTTGTGCTTGGTCAACATATTCATTCATACCATCTCCTTGAGATTGCATGTTGTACCCATCCATTTGAGAGGGGAGTAGGTGAGTTTGAGATGGATACCTCATGGTTCGAGATACTGAGTTGGATTGAGATGATGTTTCAAAACTTTCCAGTACTTTGATTTTGGCCGTTGATGCAGCTATGTCTGTATCCAAGTCAAGTTTCTCATTTTCAGCCTTTAATTTAGCCTCCTGCAGCTTTAATTCAGCCTCCTTTAGATCCAGATATTGTCTGGTTGAAAGTGCAGCGGCGCGTGCCTGTAGGCCGGCTCGCTCAGCTTCAGCTCTGATACGGGAGGCAGATAACCTGGAAGAGCTACTTCCACTTGATCTTGATGATAATCTTGATGGGGCCCTAGCCCCCACGCCTGAAACGCTATCCTCTGGTCTTATTGTAGCCTGAAGGTCCTTTTCCAGTTTATCTTGAGTCTCAACTCGTCCTTGGACCACAGACTCAGTTTGGCCTGGAGCTAGGGTTTGCCTTTTCTGATTCCCCTCCATCAACCAAGCATCAGTCTCAGTAAGAAATGCATTGAATACATCCATTTTCGGTTCCTACCATTGTGTTTTATCATCTTCACCATCATCCATTAAATACAATTGTACAGACTCATTTGTGATCTTAAAATCACTGAGTGCATTATTAAATAATGCCAGGTGTGATTTTACTCCTTCTTCATCTTTTAATAGCACCATTTGTTTGATCTCATTACATTTCCGGGTGCAAGCTGCAAGCTTCCCTCTACGTGTTGCTCTTAATTGTTTCACTTCATTTTCCGCGCCCGCCAAATTCATGTTATTCATTTCAGAATCCGACATCTTAGTTTATGTTTATTCGCCAATTTGTAACACAACTTCAAAGAATAACATCCAAATCCAATCCCATTCGAAGTTTTAGGGACGCGAATTTCCTTGTACCCTTTAATTACATCCCACAGCGCCGTGTGTGTGCGCAACATAGTTAATTCATAAATCTGTCCCGAGCTTAGACACAAACTTTCCAATTCCATTCACGTTAGGCGTTTTCGAGATTGGCTAGGCGGACGCAGATCTGCGCAGGTTTTACTACGGCCTCGCCAAGCGCGTTGCATGACGGTTAGAATGTTGTCCGACTTGCTCTGGAAATCTGACGAGACGAGGAGCGGAAATCTCGCGGGAGCGAGCCATGCACAGCCTTCAGAGCGAGGCTCCACAGTACCTCTCACCCGACTGCTCCACGCAAATGCATGATGGGAAACGACTTGCTATCTCCGCGCAAAGCGCCTATTGGCTCAGAAAAGTTGTCACCACCAGCCACGCCCACAAGAGGAAGTTATGAGACGTTTGATTGATTAATTGATTGAAAACTTTATTAACCGATTGCAGAATGGGTACAATAATACAGTACGGGTCCCGTCTATCAGATTTATTATTATTATTGGATACAGGAGTTTGGGTACCAAGAGCTTCCTCAAATAAAGTTATCATCATATCATCATGATAAACTTCAAGCTGTCAGACACCAAATTATTTTTATCAGAGTAATGAATGCTGTCTTAACCCTTTCTCTGCCACGCTTATATCCATCCTTGTAGCCAGTCTGCCAGCTCTATTTGTCTATGGAGATGTTCACCTACTTTGCAGGGCTATAACTTTTTAAATTGTATTGCTAAATTGACATTAATATGGCCCATTCAACATCAATTATCTATCGTTCAGGATGTAGGAAGGTTTTACTTTTTCATTCACACATTCATACTAAAATACCATCCAGAGTATAAATATGTTTTTATCGTTTTCTGCTGTATTTCATAGAACGTGAGATATAGCCATAAATGTATATATTAGATGATCAAATGCAGTTTGATACCGATCAACGTTATATAAAAAATTTCAACTGTACATGATCCTAAATGTCATGACTCATCATCTGCTGGTGACCGGAGGGGGGGGGGGTCGTTTATAATGCAATGACTGACGTTAAATGTTTCATGTAGTATGGGTGATATATTGATTATAGCAGTTTGTATGGATAATAATAATCAAAAACGCTGAAACTCACCGCAGCTTCCTCGTAGCGATGGGGGATGATACTGGAGCAAAAAGATCGCTATTATGGGATGTTGATCTAGGCAAACCATTTCCGGGTTGTATAATACTATATACGTCCAAATAATGTTGTTTATCGAGTTATGGCAACAGATCGATTATCCAGTGTGTCCAGATGGAGTCCTGGCGAGCGATAGCGAGTGGCCGGACCGAATAGGGGAAACACCAAGCACTTCCGTTCCTTCCGGTTTTGGCACCTCGCCGATCGGCCACCAGGTGGCGGTGTTGAAGCGTTGGAGAGTTGAGCGGAGTCCTACAGCACCCGTCAAGGATCCGTGGGTGAAATATGAATACCATGACAGAAATTTGAAATATTGATCTCAAAGACGCTGTAAAACGTCATTGGCAGATTGCGCATGGCGAGGAATGACGTCGTAACACGTCATTGGCGAGAAAAGGGTATCTCTGCAATGGAGTTTATATCAAAATAACAATATATCAACCCCCCTGAACAAATGGTGATTGCTTCTTCAAGTCGATTCTACAGACGGACTGTTTCTATCATCGGAATTAAATAATTATAATGATAATAAATACGACAATTACGTTTTGCATTTATAGTCATGACTCAATGAGCAATCTGACCATTACCGCTCTATGTACAGTACTCCTCTAAGCAATCTGGCTCTCAGTTAACCCAATCGCTAGATAGATTAACGAATTCCATATAAATCTATAGTTCATTAACGATGCAGCAGCTGAGCTGATAGTACTGTATCCCGCACACACACACATACACACACACGTCGTCTGTTTTGCCTCAATATATATATATATAATTCTGTTTTGCCTCAATATACAGTATATATATATATATATATATATATATATATATATATATATATATATATATATATATATATATATATATATATATATATATATATATATATATATATATATATATTGATGCAGAACAGAATTATTCAGCAGTGTGTGTGCGTTGTGTGTGCGCGCTGCGGTGGCCAGGAGCGCGCAACAGAATGGTATACATATGGTATATGAATAGTATATTCCACTATAGCAGTATATGGTGTGCTGTACACAGGGCCGGATTAACGACCGGGCCGTTTGGGCTGCGGCCCGTGGGCCTCTAGTGACGAGGGGCGATTTTTTTTTTACTTATTTTTTATTTTTATTTTTTTTCTTATTTTGGAGATCGGTGTCATACTGTGACACTGAAATGAAAAAAATATTTCAACAACAAAAATATTTAGTCAACAAAATATTTCATCAACTAAAATATACAGTACATCACACCCCGTGCCTCTCCCTGCCGTCTGCAAGTGGCTAATCTTGAGTTTCCGACCCCCCAGTAAGCTAACCATGGATAAATCCAAAAAAAGGAACGTCTGAGGAAAATGGAGGGTTTAATTCAGCGTGGACAGATTAATTTGCTTTCACGACTAACAATGCAGGCTTACCTGTATATGCCTGATATGTGGTGCGAAATTTGCGAACAACAAAAAACGTACTTTTTATTTAATAGATTTTCCACAAATAAGGGAAGGTCTCTAATAGAGCTGCATAGTTCAGGGTTTTATTTCAAAGTAGGTCTACAGATGCCAGTGTTTTTTCTCCTTTTCTGTGTTTTATTTCAAAGTAGGTCTACACATGGTAGTCTTTTTTCAAAGTGGACTACTTTTTATTTTATAAATGTTCCACAAATAAGGGAAGGACTCAAATATACCTGAATAGTTCAGGGTTTTATTTCAAAGTCGGTCTACAGACACCAGTGTTTTGTCTCCTCTTCTGTGTTTTATTTAAAAATAGGTCTACACAGCCAGTATTTTTTCTCCTCTTCATAAGAGTTTGAGGTTTTCCTTTGTTATAACAACATTTTTCTTTTTGTTGCTTTATAATCCCATTAATGCAACAAACTGTGTGCTATAAGTATAAAGTATAATAAATCGCAAATTACTTTGGGTTTGCAATTGTCAGGCATTTTATGCTAAATGTGGGGTATGCTTGGGGATATATAAAACGTTATACAGTGTGTTATCTTCATTTTAAGGGTAAATAGGTTGTGCGGCTCCCTGAGCATTTAATTTTGTGGGACGTCGGAAGAGTGGCTCTTTTGATAGTAAAGGTTGCTGACCCCTAGACAGTGCCATTCAGGCAAGTCAGGTGAACAACAGCCCACAATACAACTGAGGCCAATACATTTACCCCAGAATAGGCAAACGCTGGGCAAGCATTCCCCTTTTGGCTACACAGATAAATCATAACACTCACATATCCTTCTATTTGATATAATAATAATAATAATAATAATAATAATAATAATAATAATAATAATAATAATAATAATAATAATAATAATAATAATAATAATAATAATAATAATAATAATAATAATAATAATAATAATAATAATAATAATAATAATAATAATAATAATAATAATAATAATAATTCATAACTAAAAACACTGATATGGCTCTTACACCTATAGTGCTGTATATATATATATATATATTATTCTTACCATATATATATATATATATATATATATATATATATATATATATATATATATATATATATATATATATATATATATATATATATCCACATCTGTCTGTACATACCTGCACATAATCCCTTTTACATATATCTGTAGATACTAGATCTGTACATTACCTAATCTTACTAGTTTCAAGTTCAAGTTTCTTTAATAGTTGTCATACAGAAGTACAGAATACTTTTATACAAAATGCTTCTTACTGTTACGCTCCAGAGACTGTGCAAGACAAGATAAGTATGAAATAAAATAACATAGTATAGCATGTAAATTAGAAGTAAAAAAAAAAATGAGGTCACAGTGTTCAGTTTAGACATATGTACAATGTTCGATGCAGAATAGACGTAACTGAGTTACCATATAATATACAATACTGTGCAGTGTACTAATATACAATACTATATAGTGCAAGGCAGAAATGGGATGAGGTGCAATTTAGGTACAATTTACAGTAGGTGTACGAGTTGTAGTGCAAATCCTTTATCAATAAATATAAAGTGTGTTTGTGTGATCTAAAGTGTGGAGAGTGGGTGCTGCAGTGTGTTGTTTGTTTAAGTGAGTGTGTGCGTGTGGGTGTGTGTGCTGTGTGCATTTGATGGTTGTTGCATAGTGTTTATTGTTCGTTTAGCAGCCTGATGGCCTGGGGATAGAAGCTTCTTCTGAGTCTTTCTGTGCTCGCCTTAAGACTCCGGTATCGCTTGCCTGACCGCAGCAGTTCAAAGAGGCAGTTGTTCGGGTGGCTCGAGTCCTTAATAATTCTCTTAGCCTTCCCCTTGCACCGCTTGTTGTAAATGTTCTGGAGGGTGGGAAGCCCCCCTCCAATTGTGCGTTCGGCTGAACGTGTCACTCTTTGTAGTCTGCTACGGTCTTGTGCAGTGCTATTCCCAAACCAGGAGGTGATGTTGCCGGTCAGGATGCTCTCTATTGTACATGAGTAGAAGTTCCTAAGGATCTTCTGACTGACTTGGAACTTCCTTAGGCGCCTGAGGAAGTAGAGGCGTTGTCGTGCCTTCTTCACAACACTGTCAATGTGTGTGGTCCATGTCAAATCCTCGGATATGTGGGCTCCGAGGTACTTGAAACTGTTCACTCTCTCAACCGGTGCCCCGTCAATGCTGAGGGGGCTGTAGTCCTTGACCCCCGACCTCCTGAAGTCCACAATAATCTCTTTTGTTTTGCTGACGTTCAGGGAGAGGCAGTTCTCCTGACACCACTGTGACAGGTTCTCTACCTCTTCCAGGTAGGCCCTTTCGTCGTTGGCAGAGATCAGGCCCACCACTACTGTGTCATCAGCAAATTTGATGATGGTGTTGTTGTTCCGCTGTGCTACGCAGTCATGTGTGTACAGGGAGTAGATGAGGGGGCTCAGAACACAGCCCTGGGGGGCCCCTATGTTGAGCGTGATGGATGAGGAGGTGCAGTTGCCTGCTCTTACCACCTGGGGTCTGCCCGTCAGGAAGTCCAAGACCCACTGGCAGAGGTCATAGTTCAAGCCCAGGTCCCTGAGCTTGGCTATGAGTTTGGAGGGGACTATGGTATTGAATGCTGAGCTGTAGTCGATGAACAGCATTCTCACATAGTTCCCCTGCCTCTTGTCCAGGTGTGATGCTGCTGTGTGCAGCACATGGGCTATGGCGTCCTCCGTGGACCTGTTGGGGCGATATGCAAATTGCAGAGGGTCTAGGTTGATGGGGAGGGAGGAACAGATGTAGCCCTTCACTAGCTTCTCAAAGCACTTCATGGCTATGGAGGTGAGGGCTACAGGGCGGTAGTCGTTGAGGCAAGCGGGCGTAGATTTTTTGGGTACAGGGATGATGGTGGACTTCTTCAGACAGGTGGGGATGACAGCCTGTTCCAAGGACAGGTTGAAGATGTCAGTGAATACCGGGGCCAGTTGGTCGGCACAGACTTTTAGGACGCGGCCGGGGATGCCGTCCGGTCCTGCTGCCTTCCTGATATTCACTTTTTTAAAGATCCGTCTCACCTCATGTTCTGTTACCCTGAACACTGAGTCTCCATCAGCAGACCCCCCCCCCATTGCCGTGGTTTGTAGGCTGGTGTTTTTATTCACAGCCTCAAACCTTGCATAGAAGGAATTGAGATCATTTGCTAAGGAGATGTCACTGTTCAGTTTGAGGGAGGTGCCTTTGTAGTCTGTCATTGTTCTGAGGCCCTGCCACATGCCTCTAGAGTCAGCCTGTTTAGGTACAATTTAGGTACAATTTACAGTAGGTGTACGAGTTGTAGTGCAAATCCTTTATCAATAAATATAAAGTGTGTTTGTGTGATCTAAAGTGTGGAGAGTGGGTGCTGCAGTGTGTTGTTTGTTTAAGTGAGTGTGTGCGTGTGGGTGTGTGTGCTGTGTGCATTTGATGGTTGTTGCATAGTGTTTATTGTTCGTTTAGCAGCCTGATGGCCTGGGGATAGAAGCTTCTTCTGAGTCTTTCTGTGCTCGCCTTAAGACTCCGGTATCGCTTGCCTGACCGCAGCAGTTCAAAGAGGCAGTTGTTCGGGTGGCTCGAGTCCTTAATAATTCTCTTAGCCTTCCCCTTGCACCGCTTGTTGTAAATGTTCTGGAGGGTGGGAAGCCCCCCTCCAATTGTGTGTTCGGCTGAACGTGTCACTCTTTGTAGTCTGCTACGGTCTTGTGCAGTGCTATTCCCAAACCAGGAGGTGATGTTGCCGGTCAGGATGCTCTCTATTGTACATGAGTAGAAGTTCCTAAGGATCTTCTGACTGACTTGGAACTTCCTTAGGCGCCTGAGGAAGTAGAGGCGTTGTCGTGCCTTCTTCACAACACTGTCAATGTGTGTGGTCCATGTCAAATCCTCGGATATGTGGGCTCCGAGGTACTTGAAACTGTTCACTCTCTCAACCGGTGCCCCGTCGATGCTGAGGGGGCTGTAGTCCTTGACCCCCGACCTCCTGAAGTCCACAATAATCTCTTTTGTTTTGCTGACGTTCAGGGAGAGGCAGTTCTCCTGACACCACTGTGACAGGTTCTCTACCTCTTCCAGGTAGGCCCTTTCGTCGTTGGCAGAGATCAGGCCCACCACTACTGTGTCATCAGCAAATTTGATGATGGTGTTGTTGTTCCGCTGTGCTACGCAGTCATGTGTGTACAGGGAGTAGACGAGGGGGCTCAGAACACAGCCCTGGGGGGCCCCTATGTTGAGCGTGATGGATGAGGAGGTGCAGTTGCCTGCTCTTACCACCTGGGGTCTGCCCGTCAGGAAGTCCAAGACCCACTGGCAGAGGTCATAGTTCAAGCCCAGGTCCCTGAGCTTGGCTATGAGTTTGGAGGGGACTATGGTATTGAATGCTGAGCTGTAGTCGATGAACAGCATTCTCACATAGTTCCCCTGCCTCTTGTCCAGGTGTGATGCTGCTGTGTGCAGCACATGGGCTATGGCGTCCTCCGTGGACCTGTTGGGGCGATATGCAAATTGCAGAGGGTCTAGGTTGATGGGGAGGGAGGAACAGATGTAGCCCTTCACTAGCTTCTCAAAGCACTTCATGGCTATGGAGGTGAGGGCTACAGGGCGGTAGTCGTTGAGGCAAGCGGGCGTAGATTTTTTGGGTACAGGGATGATGGTGGACTTCTTCAGACAGGTGGGGATGACAGCCTGTTCCAAGGACAGGTTGAAGATGTCAGTGAATACCGGGGCCAGTTGGTCGGCACAGACTTTTAGGACGCGGCCGGGGATGCCGTCCGGTCCTGCTGCCTTCCTGATATTCACTTTTTTAAAGATCCGTCTCACCTCATGTTCTGTTACCCTGAACACTGAGTCTCCATCAGCAGACCCCCCCCCCCATTGCCGTGGTTTGTAGGCTGGTGTTTTTATTCACAGCCTCAAACCTTGCATAGAAGGAATTGAGATCATTTGCTAAGGAGATGTCACTGTTCAGTTTGAGGGAGGTGCCTTTGTAGTCTGTCATTGTTCTGAGGCCCTGCCACATGCCTCTAGAGTCAGCCTGTTCAAACTGAAGTTCAACTTTATCCCTGTAACGCTGTTTTGCCTCTATTACTGCTCTCCTGACGTTGTATCTTGCCATCTTGTATTCTTCCATGTTGCCTGTCACCAGCCCGGTGTTGTATGCTGATGTGCGCACTTTCAGAGCCTCACGGACGGATTTGTCTACCCAGGGCTTTTGATTTGGGTAGATTTTAATTGTGGTGGAGGGGATTGTTTCTTCTACCAGAGTACAGACATAGTCAAGCACCGTTTCAGTGTATTCGTTAATATTGGCTGTGTTATCACGGAATACACTCCAGTCTGTGCATTCAAGTGCAGCTTGGAGTGACTCCTCTGACGTCACGGTCCAACGCTTAACCTCTCGTGAGACCACCGGCGTTCGCTTGAGACTTTGTTTGTACTTTGGCAAAAGGAAAATGGCGGCATGATCGGACTTACCGAATGGACTAAGAGCTCCTGCGAAGGCCGCGAGGAGGATCTGGTGGTTGACTGTGTCGAAGGCTGCAGATAGATCTAGGAGAATCAGGACAGAGGAGAGGCCTTTCGCTTTTGCTAAGTGAAGTGCCTCTGTGACCGCAATGAGGGCTGTCTCTGTGGAGTGACCAGTCCTGAAGCCTGACTGATTAGGATCTAGAAGGTCATTCTGTAAGAGATAAGCAGTAAGTTGGTTGGATACAGCACGTTCAAGTGTTTTAGAAAGGAAGGAGAGAAGAGAGACAGGACGGTAGTTGCCTATGACGGTAGGGTGAAACACGTTGTACGACGTTTTTGGCGCAGGAAGTGTTAAAAAAAATCGCTGAATTATATTTCAACCAAAAATGCTTAAACAATAATGTTAGTGATAGAAGGGAACTCATTTTGTGCAAAAGTGGAAAGTTTTTCAAATTCCATGCGGCAGAATTGTTACAATAGCCGATAATCCATTTTCCCAATGATAAATCCCTATACGGGTGGAACAACCAGTGACGTCAGACTACACCTCCCTATTGGTTGCCTGGTGTTGGTTTTGGTTGAGTAACGGGTGTTTTTGAATTGACAGAGTCTGAGTACTGCTGCAGTAAAGGTACATGCGGCAGGGTTATGAAGAGCCCATCCCGTCGTTCCACGCCCGCATCAAGGGGCAGGCGGACACGTGCAAGTACCAGATGAAATGCACTAGGACAGGGTGCGACCAAGTCAATGACTTCACGGAAGAGATCCTACGTGACGTGATTGCCCGTGGCATTGCAGATTCGGAAATACAGCTCGACCTGCTCGGTGAGAAGAACCAGAACATGCCACTAAAGGACATGATAGAGTATATCGAGGCTAAGGAGTCTGGAAAGCGCTCGGCATCACGCCTGCTTGACCCTCAGAGCGCGGACACGGTCAGCAGTTCGTACAGGCGGGTGAGACAACAGGACACCCGCGCCAGAGGAGGAGCCAGGCTAGAGAAACCAAAGGTCAAGCCCGAAGGGGTATGCATCCACTGTGGCGAGGTGGGCCACGGCAAAACACCCCAGTGGCACGCCAGACGTGCCGAGTGCCCCGCATACGGTAAAAAGTGTCGGAAGTGTGGCCACCAGAATCACCTCGAGAGGGCCTGCCTGGGTGGCCGATCGACTAGGCCCCCACCCGGAGAGACTGACTGGACGTGTGACGAGCAGACAGCAGCATTCGTTGAGCTATGCACAATTAGCACAGATGGCGAGTTACGCACGCTTCCCCTCGCTCACTACCTGTACGATGACATGTGCGACAAGTGGATGAAGCGTGCGTCCAGCCCGCAGCCATACGTCAACCTCACTCTCACCACCGAGCACGAGGATTAAAAGGCTCTGGGTTTTGACCTCCTAAAACGCACCCGTGCAGTATCCCTGCCTGCTATGGCCGATACGGGATGCCAAAGCTGCCTGATCGGCATTAAAGTCGCTCAACAAATGGGCCTAAGCACAGAGGACCTCATCCCCGTATCCATGACCATGAAGGCTGCGAACAATAAGGGAATTCGGATCCTCGGAGCTGCGGTAGTCAGATTCGCTGGCAACAGTGGTGACGCTCGAAGGTTGGAGACACGCCAAATCGCATATGTGACGGACACCTCAGACCGCATATTTCTCTCCCGCGCAGCCTGCGTGGACCTGGGAATGATCTCCGCCCAGTTCCCAACACTCGGGGAGGTGAATCTGGCGACATCAGAAGTATGTGACTGCCCGCGGCGTGCAGAGCCGCCGACCAGGCCAACCACACTCCCCATGTTGGCGATCGAGGCTAACAGGAAGGCGTTACGGAGACACTTGTTAGAACTGTACGCTCAGAGCACATTTAACACATGCCCCCACCAGACACTACCGAAAATAACCGGCCCACCACTCCGCCTCATGCTTAATGAGGATGCGACACCGGTTGCCTGTCACACCCCCATCCCCGTGGCCCTACACTGGCAAGAGGAGGTAAAGGCAGGCCTCGACCAGGACGTCCGCCTCGGCGTGTTGGAGGAAGTACCAATCGGTACACCGGTGACGTGGTGTCATCGCATGGTGATCTGCGCGAAGAAGACAGGCAAACCGCGACGCACTGTCGACTTCCAGGCCCTGAACAAGTATGCACTCCGCGAGACCCACCACACCCAATCTCCATTCCACCAAGCGAGATGTGTGCCTAACGGGAAACTCAAGACTGTGTTCGATGCCTGGAACGGTTACCACAGCGTCCCATTACACAAGGACGATCGCCACAAGACGACGTTCATAACCCCATGGGGCCGCTACCGGTACCTGTCGGCCCCGCAGGGGTACATGGCATCGGGGGACGGTTACTCGCGACGGTACGACAAGGTTGTTGCGGACATAGGCAACAAAACTAAGTGCATAGACGACACACTACTATGGTCAGATACAATTGAGGAGAGCTACTTCCAGGCGGTCCAATGGCTGGACATATGCGGCCGGAATGGAATAGTCCTCAACCCGGAGAAGTTCATTTTTAGCGCACCCACGGTGGACTTTGCAGGCTTTACAATCACCATGACTGACGTGCGACCGTGCAGTCGCTACCTGGAGGCGATACACGACTTCCCACAACCACGTAATGTCACGGACATCAGGTCGTGGTTCGGGCTGGTCAACCAGGTGGCCTACGCCTTCAGTATGGCCAAGCGTATGCAGCCATTCCGGAAGCTCCTGAAGAGTGGAGAACGCTTCGAGTGGTCCACGGAGTTGGAAGACATATTCCATGAGTCAAAGGATGTGATCATCGAAGAAATTGAGCGTGGTGTCCGCATTTTTGACAAAACCAGGCCAACATGCATCGCCACGGACTGGTCAAAGGAGGGCATTGGATTCTGGTTATTCCAGAAACATTGCCGATGTATGCCAGTCAGACCCTTCTGCTGCACTGATGGGTGGAAGATAACCCTGGTTGGCAGCAGATTCATGCATGCAGCGGAGTCCAGATACGCGCCCATAGAGGGCGAGGCTCTTGCGGTCGCGGACGCATTGGACAAGGCACGCTATTTGTGTTGGGATGCGAGGACTTGATTGTAGCGGTAGACCATAAGCCGCTGCTGAGACTCCTTGCAGACAGGGCGCTCGATGACATACCGAATCCCCGCCTACAGAACCTCAAGGAGAAGACCTTGCGTTATCGTTTCCGCATCGTGCATGTCCCGGGCATGAGGAACAAGGCGGCGGACGCCATGTCACGTAGGCCGGTTGGCACCACACGGCCATCACTTATGGACCTTCCGGATGACAACGCCCACCTCCCACCCAGTATGCACACTGATGTACTGTCCTTCCTACGCCAGACCGAGCCAGGGAATGACGACGACACTGAGGAGGATGACCTGGCATGGTGTGCTGCGGGCCTTGAATCATTGCGGTCAGTGACATGGGATCGTGTCAGGGAGGCCACCAGCAGCGATGGTGAGATGCACACCCTGGAGGAAATGGCGACGGACGGCATCCCCGACTCAAAATTCGAGATGCCGACGACGATCCGTGACTTCCACCAGTACTGTGAGAACATCACATCAACTGATGGGGTGGTCCTGTACAAGGACAGGGTAATTATACCACTCTCACTCCGCAGAGAAGTGCTGAGCGCCCTACACGCTGCCCACCAGGGCGTATCGATGATGACCGCCCGCGCAGAATCCTCTGTGTTCTGGCCAGGCATGTCGGCTGACATCAGCGCCACTCGGAGGAACTGCGAGCACTGCCACCGGATGGCACCTTCACAGCCTGGAGCGCCGCCAACCCCGCCGATCCCAGTTGTTTACCCCTTTCAGGCGGTGTGTTCAGACTTCTTCATGCACAGGGGCGTGCACTACCTCGTGACGGTGGACCGGTACTCAAACTGGCCGATCATCTCGAAGGCGACGGGGGGCGCCGCCGGCCTCATAAATCACCTACGTCGGGCCTTCGTGACGTACGGGACGCCAGAAGAGCTCACATCGGACGGGGGCCCAGAGTTCACTTCCACCGAGACCAGGTCATTTCTATACAGATGGGGCGTACACCACCGCCTCTCATCTGTGGCCTTCCCCCACAGCAACTGCCGCGCTGAGATTGGGGTAAAGACAATGAAACGCCTTATCACTGACAACACCGGCCCAAAGGGGGAGCTTGACACAGATGCTGTGCAGAGAGCGATCCTGCAATATCGTAACACACCTGACCCTGACGCAAAGATATCTCCGGCAATGTGTGTCTTCGGCCGCCCGATACGTGACTTCATCCCGGTTGTACCTGGGAAGTACAGACCACACGAGACCTGGCGTGAGACACTGACGGCAAGGGAGGAGGCTCTCCGCAAACGCCACATCCGCACAGCGGATGCCTGGGCGGAGCACACAAAACGCCTCCCGCCACTCATGGTAGGGGACATGGTCCGTGTACAGAACCAGACAGGGCCCTACCCCAACAAATGGGACAGGACAGGCAGTGTTGTGGAGGTACGCCAGCATGACCAATACGTGGTCAAGATTGACGGCTCGGGCAGAGTCACACTTCGGAACAGGAGGTTCCTGCGCAGGTTCAGCCCTGTTCGCAACAACCTTCCGCCTCCTCGATCAATTTTTACGACGACCTGGCGACCCGTGTCACCGTACCACCAGCGCTCGTTGTGACACCACGTCTGCCTGACCCCAACTGCGACCTTGTGTCCCCCACTTCGCCACCGGTACTCACGTTTGCGAGCCAACCCCGGCGTGGGACGCCGCCTGCTTCGCACACGATCCTTCAGGCGTCACCACCGGCCCCTTTGGACCCGGGAGCCGATCCCCCACCGGGGCCCACTGTGTCGTCCCCTGCACCTAGGGCGGACTTACGCCGATCCACCAGGGCGACCAGAGTGCCTGCCTGGCACAGGGACTATTCCATGGGCTAGTCACATAATGGACACATGATTTATAGTCACATAACCTGGGTGTGGGTTATACAGGTATTTGTCCACATTTTTGTGTATTTGTTTATTATTATTTCTCAGCCTTTACACAGTATGTTAAAGACTCTGGGGGAGATAGAGAATATCTAGACAGCGCCTCTATAACAGACGGTCCTGCACAGTAGCGCAGTGACCGGAACAGGAAGTTGAGACGCTACTTGTAAATACACCTACAATCGTCCGAGACTTGTTTGTATATTGTTTTCTTCTTTTATTAAACTGGATGGAACAAATGGAATATCGTTCTTATTTAGTACTTACACAACATGTTGGATGCTGCAGTAAAGGTACTTAAACATGTTGGATGCTGCAGTAAAGGTACTTACACAACATGTTGGATGCTGCAGTAAAGGTACTTAAACATGTTGGATGCTGCAGTAAAGGTACTTAAACATGTTGGATGCTGCAGTAAAGGTATTTAAACATGTTGGATGCTGCAGTAAAGGTACTTAAACATGTTGGATGCTGCAGTAAAGGTATTTAAACATGTTGGATGCTGCAGTAAAGGTATTTAAACATGTTGGATGCTGCAGTAAAGGTACTTAAACATGTTGGATGCTGCAGTAAAGGTATTTAAACATGTTGGATGCTGCAGTAAAGGTACTTAAACATGCTGGATGCTGCAGTAAAGGTACTTAAACATGTTGGATGCTGCAGTAAAGGTACTTAAACATGTTGGATGCTGCAGTAAAGGTACTTACACATGTTGGATGCTGCAGTAAAGGTACTTACACAACATGTTGGATGCTGCAGTAAAGGTACTTAAACATGTTGGATGCTGCAGTAAAGGTACTTACACATGTTGGATGCTGCAATAAAGGTACTTACACATGTTGGATGCTGCAGTAAAGGTACTTAAACATGTTGGATGCTGCAGTAAAGGTACTTAAACATGTTGGATGCTGCAGTAAAGGTACTTAAACATGTTGGATGCTGCAGTAAAGGTATTTAAACATGTTGGATGCTGCAGTAAAGGTACTTACACATGTTGGATGCTGCAGTAAAGGTACTTACACAACATGTTGGATGCTGCAGTAAAGGTACTTACACATGTTGGATGCTGCAGTAAAGGTACTTAAACATGTTGGATGCTGCAGTAAAGGTATTTAAACATGCTGGATGCTGCAGTAAAGGTACTTAAACATGTTGGATGCTGCAGTAAAGGTACTTAAACATGTTGGATGCTGCAGTAAAGGTACTTAAACATGTTGGATGCTGCAGTAAAGGTATTTAAACATGTTGGATGCTGCAGTAAAGGTACTTACACATGTTGGATGCTGCAGTAAAGGTACTTAAACATGTTGGATGCTGCAGTAAAGGTATTTAAACATGTTGCATGCTGCAGTAAAGGTACTTACACAACATGTTGGATGCTGCAGTAAAGGTACTTACACAACATGTTGGATGCTGCAGTAAAGGTACTTAAACATGTTGGATGCTGCAGTAAAGGTACTTACACATGTTGGATGCTGCAGTAAAGGTACTTAAACATGTTGGATGCTGCAGTAAAGGTACTTAAACATGTTGGATGCTGCAGTAAAGGTATTTAAACATGTTGGATGCTGCAGTAAAGGTACTTACACATGTTGGATGCTGCAGTAAAGGTATTTAAACATGTTGGATGCTCAAGTAAAGGTACTTACACATGTTGGATGCTGCAGTAAAGGTACTTACACATGTTGGATGCTGCAGTAAAGGTACTTAAACATGTTGGATGCTGCAGTAAAGGTACTTAAACATGTTGGATGCTGCAGTAAAGGTACTTAAACATGTCGGATGCTCTCACTGCAGTAAAGGTACTTAAACATGTTGGATGCTGCAGTAAAGGTACTTACACAACATGTTGGATGCTGCAGTAAAGGTACTTAAACATGTTGGATGCTGCAGTAAAGGTACTTAAACATGTTGGATGCTGCAGTAAAGGTACTTAAACATGTTGGATGCTGCAGTAAAGGTACTTAAACATGTTGGATGCTGCAGTAAAGGTACTTAAACATGTTGGATGCTGCAGTAAAGGTACTTACACAACATGTTGGATGCTGCAGTAAAGGTACTTAAACATGTTGGATGCTGCAGTAAAGGTACTTAAACATGTTGGATGCTCTCACTGCAGTAAAGGTACTTAAACATGTTGGATGCTCTCACTGCAGTAAAGGTACTTAACATGTTGGATGCTGCAGTAAAGGTACTTACACAACATGTTGGATGCTGCAGTAAAGGTACTTAAACATGTTGGATGCTGCAGTAAAGGTACTTAAACATGTTGGATGCTGCAGTAAAGGTACTTAAACATGTTGGATGCTCTCACTGCAGTAAAGGTACTTAAACATGTTGGATGCTGCAGTAAAGGTACTTAAACATGTTGGATGCTCTCACTGCAGTAAAGGTACTTACACATGTTGGATGCTGCAATAAAGGTACTTACACATGTTGGATGCTGCAGTAAAAGTACTTAAACATGTTGGATGCTGCAGTAAAGGTATTTAAACATGTTGGATGCTGCAGTAAAGGTACTTACACATGTTGGATGCTGCAGTAAAGGTACTTACACAACATGTTGGATGCTGCAGTAAAGGTACTTACACATGTTGGATGCTGCAGTAAAGGTACTTAAACATGTTGGATGCTGCAGTAAAGGTATTTAAACATGCTGGATGCTGCAGTAAAGGTACTTAAACATGTTGGATGCTGCAGTAAAGGTACTTAAACATGTTGGATGCTGCAGTAAAGGTACTTAAACATGTTGGATGCTGCAGTAAAGGTATTTAAACATGTTGGATGCTGCAGTAAAGGTACTTACACATGTTGGATGCTGCAGTAAAGGTACTTAAACATGTTGGATGCTGCAGTAAAGGTATTTAAACATGTTGGATGCTGCAGTAAAGGTACTTACACAACATGTTGGATGCTGCAGTAAAGGTACTTAAACATGTTGGATGCTGCAGTAAAGGTACTTAAACATGTTGGATGCTGCAGTAAAGGTATTTAAACATGTTGGATGCTGCAGTAAAGGTACTTACACATGTTGGATGCTGCAGTAAAGGTATTTAAACATGTTGGATGCTCAAGTAAAGGTACTTACACATGTTGGATGCTGCAGTAAAGGTACTTACACATGTTGGATGCTGCAGTAAAGGTACTTAAACATGTTGGATGCTGCAGTAAAGGTACTTAAACATGTTGGATGCTGCAGTAAAGGTACTTAAACATGTTGGATGCTCTCACTGCAGTAAAGGTACTTAAACATGTTGGATGCTGCAGTAAAGGTACTTACACAACATGTTGGATGCTGCAGTAAAGGTACTTAAACATGTTGGATGCTGCAGTAAAGGTACTTACACATGTTGGATGCTGCAGTAAAGGTACTTAAACATGTTGGATGCTGCAGTAAAGGTATTTAAACATGCTGGATGCTGCAGTAAAGGTACTTAAACATGTTGGATGCTGCAGTAAAGGTACTTAAACATGTTGGATGCTGCAGTAAAGGTACTTAAACATGTTGGATGCTGCAGTAAAGGTATTTAAACATGTTGGATGCTGCAGTAAAGGTACTTACACATGTTGGATGCTGCAGTAAAGGTACTTAAACATGTTGGATGCTGCAGTAAAGGTATTTAAACATGTTGGATGCTGCAGTAAAGGTACTTACACAACATGTTGGATGCTGCAGTAAAGGTACTTAAACATGTTGGATGCTGCAGTAAAGGTACTTAAACATGTTGGATGCTGCAGTAAAGGTACTTACACATGTTGGATGCTGCAGTAAAGGTACTTAAACATGTTGGATGCTGCAGTAAAGGTACTTAAACATGTTGGATGCTGCAGTAAAGGTATTTAAACATGTTGGATGCTGCAGTAAAGGTACTTACACATGTTGGATGCTGCAGTAAAGGTATTTAAACATGTTGGATGCTCAAGTAAAGGTACTTACACATGTTGGATGCTGCAGTAAAGGTACTTACACATGTTGGATGCTGCAGTAAAGGTACTTAAACATGTTGGATGCTGCAGTAAAGGTACTTAAACATGTTGGATGCTGCAGTAAAGGTACTTAAACATGTTGGATGCTCTCACTGCAGTAAAGGTACTTAAACATGTTGGATGCTGCAGTAAAGGTACTTACACAACATGTTGGATGCTGCAGTAAAGGTACTTAAACATGTTGGATGCTGCAGTAAAGGTACTTAAACATGTTGGATGCTGCAGTAAAGGTACTTAAACATGTTGGATGCTGCAGTAAAGGTACTTACACAACATGTTGGATGCTGCAGTAAAGGTACTTAAACATGTTGGATGCTGCAGTAAAGGTACTTAAACATGTTGGATGCTCTCACTGCAGTAAAGGTACTTAAACATGTTGGATGCTCTCACTGCAGTAAAGGTACTTAACATGTTGGATGCTGCAGTAAAGGTACTTACACAACATGTTGGATGCTGCAGTAAAGGTACTTAAACATGTTGGATGCTGCAGTAAAGGTACTTAAACATGTTGGATGCTGCAGTAAAGGTACTTAAACATGTTGGATGCTGCAGTAAAGGTACTTAAACATGTTGGATGCTCTCACTGCAGTAAAGGTACTTAAACATGTTGGATGCTGCAGTAAAGGTACTTAAACATGTTGGATGCTCTCACTGCAGTAAAGGTACTTACACATGTTGGATGCTGCAATAAAGGTACTTACACATGTTGGATGCTGCAGTAAAGGTACTTAAACATGTTGGATGCTGCAGTAAAGGTACTTAAACATGTTGGATGCTGCAGTAAAGGTACTTAAACATGTTGGATGCTGCAGTAAAGGTATTTAAACATGTTGGATGCTGCAGTAAAGGTACTTACACATGTTGGATGCTGCAGTAAAGGTACTTACACAACATGTTGGATGCTGCAGTAAAGGTACTTGAACATGTTGGATGCTGCAGTAAAGGTACTTAAACATGTTGGATGCTGCAGTAAAGGTACTTAAACATGCTGGATGCTGCAGTAAAGGTACTTAAACATGTTGGATGCTCTCACTGCAGTAAAGGTACTTAAACATGTTGGATGCTGCAGTAAAGGTACTTACACATGTTGGATGCTTCAGTAAAGGTACTTAAACATGTTGGATGCTGCAGTAAAGGTACTTAAACATGTTGGATGCTCTAGCAGTAAAGGTACTTAAACATGTTGGATGCTGCAGTAAAGGTACTTAAACATGTTGGATGCTGCAGTAAAGGTACTTAAACATGTTGGATGCTGCAGTAAAGGTACTTACACAACATGTTGGATGCTGCAGTAAAGGTACTTAAACATGTTGGATGCTGCAGTAAAGGTACTTAAACATGTTGGATGCTCTCACTGCAGTAAAGGTACTTAAACATGTTGGATGCTGCAGTAAAGGTACTTAAACATGTTGGATGCTGCAGTAAAGGTACTTAAACATGTTGGATGCTCTAGCTGCAGTAAATGTACTTAAACAACATGTTGGATGCTGCAGTAAAGGTACTTACACATGTTGGATGCTGCAGTAAAGGTACTTAAACATGTTGGATGCTCTAGCTTCAGTAAAGTTACTTACACAACATGTTGGATGCTGTAGCTGCAGTAAAGGTACTTAAACATGTTGGATGCTCTAGCTTCAGTAAAGGTACTTACACAACACGTTGGATGCTGCAGTAAAGGTACTTAAACAACATGTTGGATGCTGCAGTAAAGGTACTTAAACAACATGTTGGATGCTCTAGCTGCAGTAAAGGTACTTACACAACATGTTGAATGGCTTTAGCTGTGAAAGTACCGCCCTTTAGCTGAGTAATAGCATCGATATCCACTTCCCAGGTTCGAGAGCGAAGATCATCAAGGTAAAAATGGATTTGGCGATCATTTGAGTACTGGGCAATGGAAAA
Organism: Notolepis coatsorum; assembly: GCF_963971535.1. Lineage (NCBI taxonomy): Eukaryota > Metazoa > Chordata > Actinopteri > Aulopiformes > Paralepididae > Notolepis > Notolepis coatsorum. The sequence goes on along the minus strand of NC_140174.1, from coordinate 19,524,643 downwards.
CTGCAAAAAGAATCAGAAAATACATAAATATATACAAATATATGCAAATATATATCAGTCAAATGATCCTGCTTATTTTGGGCCAATCACTTAACACTAGCACAGCCGACAAGGGGTCAAATGACCCCTAGGCATTTTTTTTTTTTTTTTTTTTTTGTCTTTTTCCCCCTCCATTTTCCTCCGATTTTCTCCCCATCCCAATGTTAGTCGTATGCCAATTCCCAGTCCCTTCCTGGTCGCTGCGCTTTACCCCCTACAGTCAGATCATATGGGAGAGTGGAGGCTACCACGTGCTTCCTCCGACACACGTCCAGCCAATCACCGCTTCTTTTCACCTGGCAGCGCGGATTCTCACTGAGAGGGCGTAGCGTGTGGGAGGACCACACTATCCCCCTCACGTCCAATCCGCGCTTAGCAGGCGCCCCGACCGAACTGTAGGAGTCGCTGTTTACAACGACCCGGACCCACCCCGCCAGCTTCTCCCACCCTCTGATACAGCCAATCGTATCAGTGCAGACGGCCAGCCAAGCTGGTGACAACCCCGGAGCTGTGAGCTGGATTCGAACAGGCAAATCCAACTCAGCTCCGGGGCTGGTGACGAACGCAATCTCCGCTCGACCACCTAACCGCCCTACCCCTAGGCATTTTCAATAAATGTATCCTCGTCACTTGGTCGAGCTCCAGCTCTGTCACTCAATGACTTTTCCTAAAAGTACCCGTTTTATCTGGCACGGTTTCTGAAATTTCAAAATGACTTCAGGAAAATGTAATTAGAACGTTATTCCACATATATATGGAATATATATGTAGAAAGTCACAGCACTTTGAGAGCGTCTAGTGCAGGGGTGGCCAACCCATGGCTTGCGAGCCGCATGTGGCTCTTTGCCCCGTCAATGTATGGCTCTTCCATGCAAATTTTTTTTAAATAAATATTATAATATTTTTTTTAATTATTATTCTTCTTCTTCTTTTTTTTTTGTCACTCAAACCTGTGGTAAACCTCATATTTTTATATTAAGAAATAAGAGGTAATTATATAGTTTACACTCTTTATTTTTCTCATATTTCTCATATAAGCTGTGGGGTCATCTGACCCCTTCCGGCGGGAATCAGTGACATTTTCTCCATGGCTGTTCTACTAAAGAGGTTGATAGAAGGAAAATCAATTGTCACTGCACCAGACACTTTATTATGTATCTGTAATTCTGTATGCCTATGGCTATGGGTATTTCGTTTATTTCGCTTACTTTCTGTTTTCTTTCCACGTCTATGCTGATGAGTATTTATTGTATTGTTATGTGTATGACTGTTGTTTACCTGCACTCACCAAGACAAATGCCAATCAACATTTCATTGAAATGGTAATAAACTATTGAATCTTGAGTCACGGTCTGGCATCATTCGAATATTCCTACCTGAGTGTCTCTTCCCAACAACGGGCGAATCAGATCTTTCACAAAAGTCTTCATTATGTCGAAATCATTGTAGGAGACGCTGCTGGAGCCGTCCAGTAGAAACGCGATGTCTGCCGAATCGCTGCATTCTGTCAAAAACACGCACAAGAAAGAAATGAACAAGAGACTTCGACCCTTTCGCTGCCACACTACAGAAGGTCAACCCTTTACTATCACACTACCGACAGTTACATTTCAACTGGCCTCGCGTCTCGCTCTGCTACTGAGATAACCTCTTATCTCCTCGCACCTAGCGTGGACACGAAACAAAAACAAATGCACCCACTTGCACGTAACCGTGCCACCCCCATGAGTCCCTATTATGACGCCGGAAGTGGTCACGCCTCACCCTTCCTCATTTAGTTTCCAAACACGGAAGTAGCAGTGCACTTTGTGAACTGGTTGTTATGAAACGTAGGGAGAAATTACACAATGTTGGGTATTTGCCAGAAGTTCACCAGCCCCCGGAACCTTCTCGGCACATCCTAACAGCGCAGCGGTCCTGTCCTTGGTTTTCCTCGTCTTGTGACAGCGGACCGAGGGACGTCGCGCGACGGTTAGCAGTCGAGCTAAGTCGTGCACAGGTAGGGCCTGCGCTATCAGGCATTGATACTAGCATGGGTAATATGGCTCGTTGTCTCGTGAGACGACCGAGTGATGTATTGGCGCAGGGGGTGGGATATTTGGGAAAACATGACTCTCTTTTGGATGTTTTTCCAAGTATCCTAGCGCGCAGCTAATGATAATGCTACAATGTTGGGGCGCCGTTCCCATGTACCCCGCCGAGGGCTGTCTTTACTGTCTTCCCTCCTCTTAACCATTCATGCTGACGGTCAATCGTGTCTAATGTTGGGGGTTTAACGGGGGCTTATTTACCCTTTACATGGGTGGATGGGCTGAGGCTCAGGGCATGTGTGCTTTTTGTGAATCTATTAATTGAAAATGGGGGTCCCTGATGTGGACAGGACTAATGCTTTCTCTGGTCTGCATCCCCTTAACAATTGTGTGTATTGGGCTAGCCCAGTGTTTCTCAAAGTGTGGGGCGCGCCCCCCAGGGGGGGCGCAGAGGCATGACAGGGGGGGCCTTGAGATTAAAAAATAAATAAAAATAAAAATGTTGGGTTACAGAAAATTATCATTAAAGTGCTATCTGTTGCAGCTGCACTGTTCTCCATGAAAATACCATATTTGGATAAGTTTGACCATTTCTCAAAATCTGAAAATCATTATTTAATAAAACACAAAAGGATCACCAAGTTACTCTGGATAAAAAAAAACTTTACAGACAACATTGAGACAAAGCTTCCTGACACATCTCCATCCAAACTCTTGGAAGAACTCATTGAAATCTCATCTGATACCACCTGGAGAGCTAGTTTCAGAGTGTGGTGCACCAAGTATCTCATGATGCAGCAGTTAAGGTGTTGATACCATTCAGCACCACATATCTGTGTGAAGCTGGCTTTTCATCCATGACAGCTCTGAAAACAAAATATAGGGCCAAGTTGAGCCTTCAGGATGACATGCGTGTTGCCTTGTCGAAGACTGACAGCAATAAAGACTGTTTGCTTATTTCCTATGTTCGCTTTGTAAATTCCCAGTCACTGAGTGAAGATCTGCTGTTTTGCAAATATGTCAAAAACAGAGCGACAGCTGATGAGTTCTTCAAAATTATTGACAGTTACCTTACAGAACATGGACTGAAATGGGAGAACTGTGTGGGCTTTTGCTCTGACAGTGCGCAGGCCATGGCAGGGAAAAGGAGGGGGCTACAGGCGCTCATCAAGGGGGTCTCGCCAAACGCGCAATGGACGCACTGTAAATTCACAGAGAGGCGCCAGCGTCAACAGCTTAGCCCTGAACTGAATGAGGTTTTGACAGAAGTTATAAACGTCGGAAATTTCATCAAAACCCGACCCCTGAAAGCGCGCCTGTTCTCTGCGCTGTGTGAGGAGATGGGAGCTGACCATTCTGCAGTGCTGTTTCACAGCGAGGCAAGGTGGCTCTCGCGAGTGAAGGTGTTGTCAATTTGAAAGGTCACGATATTGGTGTTATTTCAATAAATTTAAACATGGCCCATTTCATGACTATTTTGTTGGGGCGAGGGGGGGGGGGGGGGGCCAAAATATTTTGGTCCGCCAAAGGGGGGCCTGACAGAAAAAGTTTGAGAAGCACTGGGCTAGCCCATTATGCAAAATATGTTAATAGAGTTTTCGTTCATTCATTCATTTATCCCTTCACGGGTGCACACCGCAGTGGAGGTTGTTACATGACTACTAGTGGAGCAGTGCTTCACGAGTAGTAGACTTTGGTCTGCAGCCACCACTGGTGTTCCGTGCTTAGTGAAGCAGGTGGCATCAGTCCTTTGCCCTGACATGGTGGAACGGTGTCCCGCCCGGCCGACGCCATGAGGCGAGTCGGCCCGGCAGGTGGCTGGTGGGCTGATGAAGCCTATACCGCTGCGGTACAGAATTTAGCAGCGACTGGCAACATTGCTCAATTGGCTGCTTTTCTGTCAAAAATAGTGTCGGGTGGTGGGGCCTTAGGGCCAGCCGACGTCAAAACCATTGTGCAAGGTTTTGAGGTTATTCAGCTTTTGACCTAGCCGCAAGCTATAACCGCAGGGAGGGCTAGGATGCTGTCAACGGTTGTTCACAGTCATCTTTGGTTGGAGCAATCTCCCCTTGAGGAGGGGAGAGGTCTCCTCCTCAGGGCTCCCGTCTCCGCGGGTGGACCTTGGTCTGTCCACAGAGGCGCGGGCGGAATTTGACCTGGGCCCCACGCTGCCCCACACCGCGCAGCCAGAGGTGAGAGCACGTCCTCGCCAGCGGCTGCGGCGAGGCCCCCGGCCAGCAGCCATGTTTCCCCCGCCTGAGATACCCTGGACACAAAGAAAACAGGTGATCACAAGGCCGACAGCCTTGATGGGTGCCTAGATGGGCACGCCCTAAAAAAAAACGTTGCCATCTAGCTGTGTCTAGCACGCTCTCCGGTTACTCCCCCCCGCTACATTACGGGACACAGCGCTCTGATTTGTTCCCTTTGGCTGCGGGCCGCGTTCTTCCAGTGAAGAGCAAGCGGCCCCACATTTCTCTTCTCATGGAGACAGGGGCTGACACCCAGTTGCTAGCTAGGCCTGGGTCTGTCTATGAGAATGCTATGCTGTCAAGCGGCTCCCACACCACACGTCCTGCGTCTGTGTTTGGTGAGCCTGGTGTTGTATCTGTCGACGGAGCAGGGTTCCCTGTATCTAATTTTTTTTGTCAGAGGCGGAACTCTAGGCCCAGGAGGTCGCAGCGTGGGTTCCCCCCAGCCCCGCCCTCGCCAGGCCGGGTATTACGTTAGTGCCTCCCCCGTCTGGACTTCCAATCCCGCGGTGGTCAGCAGGCACACGTAATTTGGGTGGTAGTAATATCACTACAGGGCTACAGTGTGTAGAGACCCACCCTATCGGGCAGTGTGAGGACCACACACCATGCATGTCCAGTTGCAGAGCAGGCTGTCCTCAGCAAGCTAAGCCGGGAAGATGCTCAGCGGGGGAGCTTATGTCACCAGGGGTGATGGCCGCTCCCCCCGTATCAGACGGCCCCTTCTGTCGGGGTCCCCCCCTTGGGTGCGATTGCCTCATTGGTAGAGTCAGGGTGCGATATCCCGGCTCCACGAGACACCCTGCTCGCGCGTTTGGCGAGACCAGGGTTGACAACGCACAGCGGGAGGGACCGGGCCACCTATCTACGATTCCTAGCGGACTAGCGGCAGTTGGCGGCGGGGGCGCTTTGGAATTTTACCACGTATGTGGTAGCCATATGTCGGTGTGGATGGAGATAACGCTGAGGGCCACGCTTGTGTTACAGTTTACACACCCCCGCCCTCCGTTTTTGGGTTTGGTACAGACTCTATTATCAGAGTCCGCGGCAGTGACAGCCCTGGCCAAGGAGATTCGTTCTCTGGCGGCGAAGCAGGCCGCCGTCGTGGTCCCATGGGAGGACGCGATGAGCGGCGTTTCCTCCCGATATACTCTGGCGCCCGAGAAATCGGGGGGGGGGGGGGGGTGTCAGACTCATACTAGACCTGTCCCATGGAAGGTTCAGAATGTTGACCGTCACCCACCTGTTAAGCGCTGTCAGGTGGGGGACTGGTTCACCTCCATAGACCTGTAGGATGCATATTCGCATCCCGATCTTCCCTCCTAGGACATACCTACACTTCCTTTTTCAGGGCTTAGCGTAAGAGTACCAGAGGCTGCCGTTCGGCTACTCTCTGGCTCCTCGCATCTTCACAAGTGCGTGGAGACCGCGCTGGGGTCTCTGCGTCGTCGGGGGATACAAATTTTATTCTACCCTGGACGACATTCTGGTCCTCGGCTGGTCAGAGAAGATCGCCATGTCTCATACCAGGCAGGTGGTGGAATTCCTCACTCTGGGTTTTGCTGTAGACTGGAAGTAGAGTACTCCTCTTCCCAGTCAACGGGTGGAGTACTTGGGCTTATTTCTAAGCTCAACGTCTATATGGGCATCCCTCTCAGAGCAGCGGCGAGTGGAGGTTCTCGGCACGCTCTGGAGGTTCCGTCCTAGGACGGTTACGGCGCTGTCCGTGATGCGCCTGCTCGGTATGATGGCATCTGCTCACTCTGTGGTCCCTCTTGGCCTCCTCTTCATGAGGAGGATACAGAGGTGGTTTTCCAGTATGGAAATAGACCCGGTGAGAGACAAGTGGAAGCGGCTGAAGGTTCCCATGTCAGTACTGGGCAGCAGGCTGTCACACGTCACGGTCTTCACCGACGCCTCCCTCACGGGATGGGGGGGGACGTGTCGGGCCAGCGCAGTAGGGGGCAGCTGGCAGGACCACGCTGCCCAGTCTGCACTACATTCAATGTGTTGGAATTGAAGGCAGTCCTTCTGGTCCTCAAACGGCTCGGCCACCTTGTGGTGGGCAAGCATGTTTTGATCAGGATGGACAACACGATGTCAGCATCGTATATCGACAGACAGGGAGGAGTACGCTCCCCCCGTCTGCACCGGGTAACGGTCGTGCTCTGGCTATGGGCGTTTCTCAATCTGCGCAGCCTGAGGGCTCTCCACATCCCCGGCAGGGAGAATGTGGGTGCAGATGTGATGTCGCGGGGCGGTCCTCACCCTGACGAGTGGGGACTACGTCCAGACATAGTCAGACAGGTTTGGGACCGATTCGGAGAGGCCACGGTGGACCTGTTTGCGAGCAGACAGTCCCACCAGTGCCCCTTGTGGTTCTCGGTCAGTCGGAAGGACAACCCCTCTCTGGGGGTGGATCCCTTCTCGATGTATCCGTGGCCGCCTGGGATTCTGTAACCATTCCCCCCCCAGACACCTGATAGCTCAGCTGTTGGGGCGGGTACGCCAGGAGCGCTAGACTTTGATCCTGGTCGCGCTGGGCCGGGGCTCAGCTGTGTGGTTCCCGGCCCTGATTCAGCTCTTGGTGGCCCCGCTGTGGCCTGTTCCGTGGTCACCGCGGGCCCTCTCTCAGGCATGCGGAACTCTGTTCTGCCTCCTGTTCTGGGGCAGCCTCTAGGCTTGGCTGCTGAAAGAGTGAATCTGGTGGGGATGCGTCTTGACTCTTCTGTGGTTAACGCCATCCGGAACGCACGCGCTCCGTCCACTACCGCGGCTTACGCTGGGAAGTGGCGTATGGTCGAGAGTGGGGGGCAGAACATTGTTCAGCCACCCTCTCGTGAAATGTTTCCGGCCTGGCGCTCGGCGTCTCAAGCCTGTGGAACGTTCTCTGTCTCCGAGTTGGGACCTCCAACTGGTCCTGGGCCGGTTGTCGGAGGCCCCGTTTGAGCCTCTTGAGCAGGCGCAATTGGATTGGCTGTCCTTTAAGACCGCATTCCTTTTGGCCATCACCTTCGCTAAACGCGTCGGTGAGCTGTGTGCTCTCTCGGTGCGGCCTGAGTGCCTGTCTATTCGGGCCAATAGCGGTGCGACTCTGAGGCCTAATCCGGTCTTCATGCCGAAGAATATCCGGAGCTCTTTTCGCTCCAGGGATATTGTGGTTCAGGTGTTTCATCCGCCTCCTCACGCTAGTGGGTTGGAGGCAAGCCTTCACCTGTCATGTCCTGTCCGTGCACTGAGGGTTTACCTTGGTCGGACGCAGGATCTCAGGGCTTCCGATCAACTGTTTGTTTGTTACCGTGGCCCTCACGCGGGTAAGAGGACATCTGTGCTGCGGCCTCCTGGTCCTCCCCGGGTCCTTTCGTTAGGTTTTACCTCATGGACATGACTGGGGGTTCTGTCTCCCAGGCGGTCCTGAGGTCCGGGACCTCTCCTGCATCCCGCCATCAGGTGGGCTAGCAGGGGTGTGTGGGTGTGGACCGCGAGGTGCTGTGTCACACGTGGTCCCGCCTGTGCTGTGCGTTCAGGGGTGCCTGTTTCCCCCTTTTTCGCACTTTGGTGGAGTTGACTGCCTCCCCCCCTTCGTTAGGACGGGCGGGTGGATGGGACTCCTCTCCTCCCTGGCTGGGGCTTACGGGCCCTCAGGGGGTGCATTTGTCGGGCCGCGCATCCACTCTGCCCTTTATCTCAGTAGCAGAGCAAGACGCAAGGCCAGTTGAAATGTAACATATGGTTATTCTATAACCCTAGTTACATGATACTGGCTGAGCGTCTCGCTCTTAGCGCCCTGAGGTCCCTTGGAGGTTTTTCCGCTTATGGAAATCGAACTGGGAAGGGTGAGGCGTGACCACTTCCGGCGTCATATAGTGACGCATGGGGGTGTCGCGGTCACGTGCAAGTGGGTGCATTTGTTTTTGTTTCGTGTGCACGCTAGGTGCGAGGAGATAAGAGGTTATCTCAGTAGCAGAGCGAGACGCTCAGCCAGTATCATGTAACTAGGGTTATAGAATAACCATACGTTAACCATCGGTAGTGTGATAGTAAAGGGTTAACCTTCTGTAGTGTGGCAGAGAAAGGGTTAACCTGATGTCTTGTGGCAGTGAAAGGGTTAACCTTAGGTAGTGTGGCAGTGAAAGGGTTAACCTGATGTCGTGTGGCAGTGAAAGGGTTAACCTTCTGTGTATTGTCGCAGTGAAAGGGTTAACGTATCAACCTCGGCTGAAGAAACCAACTCCAGTTGTAATGTCAGTACCTTGGTCAAGAGACCAACTCCAGTTGTAATGTCAGTACCTTGGTCAAGAGACCAACTCCAGTTGTAATGCCAGTACCTTGGTCGAGAAACCAACTCCAGTTGTAATGCCAGTACCTTGGTTAAGAGACCAACTCCAGTTGTAATGCCAGTACCTTGGTTAAGAAACCAACTCCAGTTGTAATGTCAGTACCTTGGTTAAGAGACCAACTCCAGTTGTAATGTCAGTACCTTGGTCAAGAGACCAACTCCAGTTGTAATGTCAGTACCTTGGTCAAGAGACCAACTCCAGTTGTAATGTCAGTACCTTGGTCAAGAGACCAACTCCAGTTGTAATGTCAGTACCTTGGTCAAGAGACCAACTCCAGTTGTAATTCTATTACCTTGGTCAATGGACCAACTCCAGCTGTAATGCCAGTACCTTGTTCAATGGACCAACTCCAGCTGTAATGCCAGTACCTTGGTCAAGGCAGGGCAACAGCAGGAAACCTAGCATGCATGTCTTAGTGGTGTGGGAGGAAACCGGAGTACCCAGACTTCCCAAACTAAATATTACACATTTTCCAAAATGTCATTGGTTTTTACAGTCATCATATGGTATATGATTAGACTAGAAGGTATTCAAGCATCCATATGTGTTTGCATAGGGGCAATACCCTCCATCATCCCCTCTGTGAGGAGCTAGCTAAAATGAGGAGCTGTAATGTCCATGGTTCACGGAGTTGACATTATGTTCATAATGTTCAGTGAGTTTGGTAATGTTTAGTTCTGACCTACAGAGGGTGCTCTAGGTTTTACTCCTCAAGAGCAAGACACTCTGGTTATCTTGTTATTGCGATACAGAGAAGCAGCGGGATAATTGGCATTGTAGTAGTTCTAGCCATAACAGCAGGATTGTGTCTGTAAACTTGGAAACGTTCAGTAAAGAGTCAAACTGGAATCAATGTGTCGGAGCCTTCATTCTAAAACTTTACACTGGCGACGAGGATTAAAAGTAATATTTTTGTATAACCATGGCTGCTGCATTACCATCGTTCCCGAATCCCTACCTTTGATACAAGTGACGACCACAGCTCATCTATCCGGTGGAGAAAGTGGATACAGCGTTTTGAAAACTTCATTGTTGCTTTGGATGTCAAGGATGAAACAAGACGACGTGCAATGCTTCTACATTATGCAGGGGAAAGTGTACAGGATATTTTTGATACACTGTCAGACACGGGTGACGCAAAAGACTATAAAAAAGCAAAAGAGAAGTATTTTTCACCTAAACTCAACGTCACATACGAGACTTACAAATTCAGACAAGCTATACAATTAGCTGGGGAAAGTCTTGACTCCTATCACACCAGGCTGCGACAGCTAGCAGCAAGCTGTGAGTTTTCTGATATTGGAAGAGAGATCAAGACGATGATTATCCAGACGTGCACATGTAATAAGCTGCGACATCAAGCACTACAGAAACCGGAGATGACACTGACTGAGCTCCTATCACTAGGTAGAACCATGGCACTTGCTGAGACTCAAGCATCAGGAATGGAGCAAACACGACACAGTTCAGCTCAAGGAAACATGAGAGAAGATGTTTTGGCTATGAATATGGGGAGGGGAGCTACAAATAAAAGATGCTATAATTGCTCTGGCACTTTTCCCCATTGTGAGGAAACGCTGTGCCCAGCGAGGGGGAGAACGTGCAACACCTGCGGTAAACAAGGACATTTCTCAAAATGTTGTTGTTCCAAACGACCACAAGGGGGCACCAGAGACCGACATGAAGTGCATTATATGCACACCAGTGACAGGGAAATCACACCGAACTCAACAAGTAGGCCGCCGCCTAATGCAGACAGAGAATCTTCTGAGGAGTATCTGTACACACTTTCTCAAACAAACCTCCCACATGCAAACATAAAGGTTGGTGACTGCAAAATAAATGTGATGCTGGATACAGGGGCAACTGTAAATATCATTGATGAGGCAACTTACCAGAGACTGACATATAAGCCCCCACTCACCAAATGCACTGTTCCAATATTTCCCTATGGCTCTCGTAAGCCACTACCTGCCCTTGGAAAATTCACCTCGCTGGTGGAGTCCAAATCACAGCTCACAACTACAACATTCCATGTGTTACAAGGAAATGATGGCAGTTTACTCGGATATGACACTGCCAGTCAACTTGGGCTAATCAAGATTGCCAATGCTCTTCATACATCCCCACAGCAGCAGAAACAGCTCACATCTCCACGACAACCGGTCGACATACAGCCCACATCAGCTTGCAAACAAACAGAAGCAAATACAGTGGATGCTATCCTCACTGAGTATGATGGTCTATTCCATGGAATGGGCCAGTTGAATGGGGTCCAAGTCAAGTTGCACATAAAGAAAGATGTTTCTAGTGTCACACAACCTCATAGAAGAGTGCCGTTTCATGTGAGGAAGCGGATTGAAGCTGAACTACAACGCCTGGAGGATCTCGATGTGATTGAATAGGTTGATGGCCCCACTCCATGGGTTTCTCCGATAGTTGTTGTTCCCGGGAACTGTGCGTATATGTGTGGGCATGAGGGTACCAAATCGTGCCATCGAAAGACAAAGACATCTCACACCCACAGTAGATGACGTGATACAGGCACTCAATGGAGCCAAGTTCTTCTCAAAGCTGGATTTAAACAGTGGATATCATCAGCTAGAACTGGATCCATCCTCACGATACATCACGACATTATCCACTCATGTAGGGCTACGACGTTACAAGAGACTGAGCTTTGGGGTCTCGTCGGCTGCAGAGGTGTTCCAAAATGCCATTCAACAGGTCCTGGATGGCATTCCAGGAGTCATCAACCTCAGTGATGACATTCTGGTTTTTGGGGAAACCAGGGCTGCCCATGATCAAGCTCTCAGGGCAACCTTTCAGCGACTGAAAGAAAAAAACCTGACTCTCAACAAGGCCAAGTGCTCATACGCACAAACCACTCTTGACTTCTTCAGATATACATTCTCAGATGGAGGTTTCTCTCCAGATCCTAAGAAGGTTCAGGCGATTCATGATGCTGCTGCCCCGACCAATGCAAGTGAGATACACAGTCTCCTTGGCATGGCAAACTACAGCGCCCGATTCATAAAGGATTTTGCCACCATAACTCAACCCTTGCGAGACCTGACAAGGAAATCTGCTCATTGGACGTGGACTGAAGAACACCAGAGGTCTCTTAATGAGATGAAACACAGCCTTACTAGTGATGCTGTGATGACCTACTTTGACCCACACAAACTAACTGAACTGGTTGTTGATGCAAGCCCAGTAGGTCTTGGGGCTGTATTGGCACAAAGAAACAGTCCACATGAGCCGGCCAGAGTGATAAGCACTGTCCCCCATTGAACATAAGTATTCACAGACGGAACGTGAGGCCCCTGCTATTGTCTGGGGCTGTTAACATTTTCACATATACCTCTATGGTGCAGCATTCACACTTGTCAGTGATCACAAACCATTGGAATGGATTTTCAATAACCCCAAATCCAAACCACCTGCTCGTATAGAGCGCTGGAGCCTGTGTCTGCAACCATACAACTACACAGTATGTTACAAGGCTGGCAAGGACAACCCGGCGGATTACATGTCGCGCCACCCTGCACAGGTATCACACATCTCTCACGCTATGTCAGACGACGAAAGACAAGCTGAAGAATACGTAAACTTTGTCACTGAAAATGCTGTACCCAAGGCGATGACACTGGCGGAAATTCAGGATGCAACCACAACTGATCCCACTCTACGTGAAGTAATTCGACTCATTAAAGATGACTCTTGGAGGTTGCTGTCTGACAAACAGGACTCTATTGATGGAGTTGACAGCTCTGCTCTTGTGTCGTTCAAGAAAATAAAAGATGAACTGACAGTGACTGCTAATGGTGACACTGTACTGGGTGGCACAAAGATTGTCGTCCCCCACTCTTTACAAGTCAGAGCAATATCACTTGCACATGAAGGCCACCAGGGGGTAGTTAAAACTAAGAAGCTGATCAGGGAGAAAGTCTGGTTCCCTGGCATTGACAAGCAAGTGGAGGCAATGATAGCTGGCTGCATCCCATGTCAGGCTGTTGTGCCCAACCACACACAAGAACCCCTCTGCATGTTTAATAATAATAATAATAATAAATCAAATTTATATAGCGCCTTTCATAGAACCCAAGGTCGCTTTACAATCAGGACAAAAAATAGGGCAAGGAAAGTAGGGGGGGAGGGGGAAGAGGGGATGAGGGAAAGTAGGGGATAATGGACCTAATTTAATCTAAAACTAACTGATGGGGAAAGCCTTGGTGAAGAGGTGTGTTTTTAGAGCGGATTTGAAGGTGTCCAGGGTTGGGGCGTTGCGGATTTCGGGGGGGAGAGAGTTCCAGAGGGTAGGGGACGCCACGCTGAAGGCTCTGTCCCCAAAAGTCCGTAACCTGGTGCGAGGGATGGAGAGGAGACCTAGATCAGAGGATCGTAGGTTCCGGGATGGAGTGTACTGGTGGAGGAGATCAGACAGGTACCGGGGGGCGAGGGCATGGAGGGATTTGTAGGTGAGGAGCAGGAGTTTGAAGGTGATGCGGAACCTGACTGGAACCTGTTTGATCTGCCATCGTCAGCATGGGAAAAGGTTAGTGTTGATTTCTGTGGTCCATTCCCCTCTGGGGATTATCTTTTGGTAGTTGTTGATGAATATTCAAGGTACCCAGAGGTTGTGATTCTTCAGTCCACGTCAGCCAGGGCCACTATCCCTAAACTCCAAGATATTCTCAACACTGGGAATTCCACTGCAGGTCAAAACAGATAATGGCCCCCCCTTTCAGAGCTCAGAATTTGCAGACTTTGCAACATATTTGGGTTTCAAACACAGGAAGATAACTCAGGCTAATGGAGAGGCAGAACGGTTCATGCGCACCTTGGAGAAGAATATACGTGCTACACATATTGAAGGTCGTTCATGGAAACAGACTCTATATGCATTTCTATGCAACTACCGTGCCACGCCACACTGCTCCACTGGGATGGCTCCAGCTGATGTGCTGTTTGGTAGGCCTCTGAGGATCAAGCTACCTACGCCCGCTGTCCACTGTCAGTCCCAGACTGATGCAAAAATACGACGAGCAGATGCGCTGGCGAAGGACAGGATGAAACATAATGCGGAAAGGAGACGCCATGTGGTTCCTTTGGCTCTGAAGGTTGGTGATAGGGTTCTCTGTCGTCAAAAGAAGGAAGGGAAGCTATGCCCTGTTTACAATCCCCACCCATACAAGATCATCTGGCGCTCTAGGTTTTACTCTTCAAGAGCAAGACACTCTGGTTATCTTGTTATTGCGATACAGAGAAGCAGCGGGAGAATTGGCATTGTAGTAGTTCTAGCCATAACAGCAGGAATGTGTCTGTAAACTTGGAAACGTTCAGTAAAGAGTCAAACTGGAATCAATGTGTCAGAGCCTTCATTCTAAAACTTTACAGGAGCTAGCCAATATGAGGAGCTAGCTAAGATGAGGACATATAGCTAAATTATGAGCTAGCTAGATTAGGAGCTAGCTAAGATGAGGAACTTCTCTGTACTGAAATTGATGATGTCACTAATAAATTTAACCTACTCTATCGTGTTACAATATGTCACACTTTTAGCTTCAGCATACACAGAGTAGTAGTAGTAATATAAAACTGAGTAGGTATTGACATATCTTAATACAAGCTGGCAACTTGAAATTCTTGGTAAATATAAATGGATGTAAATATCAATGGAGATGCTGCCGAGACATGTTCAGTAGTTTATTGAACAGTTTGGTGGGGGAAAAACATCATATTCATACAAATTGTGTTTAAATACAAAAAGTGTTTAAATTACATCTTGGAGGGGATCTAGTATTTCATCGATAAACTGAGTATGAAGCTTGGAATTGGAATACATTACATTATTGTTAACTGCCATTTGAATAAGAACATATTTCTGAATATTTCTTAGAATATTCTTACCTGTTGCTTTGTACAGTATCTTTGAGACTTTGAAATGTATTTTTTTAAATGAAATTATATATATAATTTTTTCATTTTTCCCCTCCTGCTTTCGATCTCAAATTCAATTCAATTTCAAACTTTCAATTCGAAAGTGCTGTGTAACATCACCATCAAATCACGTTTTAAAAGGAGTTAAACTCAAGACGCTTACCATCGAGAGATGAGGGCACCGGTGATTCATCGATTTGATTATTTTTAGAGATCCCCCAGCATGCACCACTGTAGGTAGTAATACTCCTGCAGTCCTTCGGGATGGTTGGACCACATACCTGAAAGAGAGGTAATGTCCTGACCAATTATACATGAGCAACAGTATACATGTCCTGACCAATTATACATGAGCAACAGTATACATGTCCTGATCAATTATACATGAGCAACACTATACATCTCCTGACCAATTATACATGAGCAACAGTAACATGACCAACAGAATGCATGAGCAACAGTAACATGACCAACAGAATACATGACCAACAGTAACATGACCAACAGTAACATGACCAACAGTACATGACCAGCAGTATACATGACCAGCAGTATACATGACCAGCAGTAACATGACCAGTAGTAATATGACCAACAGTAACATGACCAACAGAATACATGAGCAACAGTAACATGACCAACAGAATACATGAGCAACAGTAACATGAGCAACAGTAACATGACCAACAGAATACATGAGCAACAGTAACATGACCAACAGTAACATGACCAGCAGTATACATGACCAGCAGTATACATGACCAGCAGTAACATGACCAGCAGCAACATGACCAACAGTAACATGACCAACCGTAACATGACCAACAGTATAGGGATGTTAGATATTGGCTTTTTTACTGATATCCGATATACCGATATTGTCCAACTCTTAATTTCCGATACCGATATCAACCGATATGACCAACAGTAACATGACCAGCAGTCATGCTGCGCGTCGGGCCTAACAACCACCCCTAGGTGTGATCGAATGAGTATAACACACTCCTGCGCGTGATGTAATGCTTAAGTAATGGTATGATTCTGGCCTAAGGTGTTTTTTGTCCATTTCCGTCCGTAACGTTACTCTGTGGATGTCATTTGTTGACACCGGATGGCCGTATCCTCGCAACAAAGAGAGCTGCTATTGGTCGAGCGCAAGATATGTGACCGAACTCACACCAATTACGTCAAATAAAACTCTGTGGTGACCAAAATCCGTTTGCGAGGAAAGATCTAGTCCCGACTTTAAAATGATGATTGCGCAAAACGGGCTAGTAACGTTAGGTTATGTATATAACCAAGTTCTGTTAATACTAGTGACGCTCAGCGTCATATTGCATATATCTCGCTTCAGCGTATATACACTGAATACATTTCAAAATGTACCTTTATATGCCAGCATTCATCTGGCCACACCCCCATCCGCTTACCTACATAAGCAGGGGTGGTGCCACACACTCATCTCCTTCCCAACAAATTTCACCACAATGAAAAATCAAGGGCCGCAGCGGCGTCTAGACGCTGAGCGTCACTAGTATTAACAGAACTTGGTTATATACATAACCTAACGTTCTGCTTCATACTAGCTCCGCTCAGCGTCATATTGCATAGCAGGAGCTGAGCGGGAGCTAGAAGCTCGACAAATGTACCCCGCTGAGGCCCCCCACAACCATCAGATCAGGGAGGACCGAGCCCCCCCGACCCCCCCTAATGGAGGGCACCCCCCCTATTGGGGGATCACGGGAGGGCGACGGACCCGACCGTGCGAAGAGGCACTCAAGCAACTCAACGCACAGGGTGAGCAGACCGTGGCTTAACCCCACGACTACACACACGCACAACCCGCATGCCACCCGGGAACGAACGGAAGGAACAACCTCGTTACTGCCCCCAGAATCACGGGCAAACCCAACCCCGTGGCAAGGCCGTAGCAGCGGAGCGCGAAGGAAGACCCAGACCCACCAAAGGGACTGGACCCCCTGGAACGGGGGCCCGGAGAAGTCCATGATGCCAGCATCAAGACCCCACCAGGTGGGCACTTAGTGACTCCGCCCCCCACATCGCCAGCGTATTCGGACAAAGGCCCCCAGCCGAGCGGGCCCTGTCCCCCCAATAGTCCACTGCCTGGCACACTGACCCTGCAGAACAGGCAGTCAGCATGGCCGTAAGCACACAAAAAAGGTTAACCAACGGAAGCAGGCAGCGCACCGGGGAAAAACCAGGCGGACGAGACAGGCGCCAGAGGGGACAGCTGAACACAGCCGCCCCGGCGGAAGGGGCGTATGCTGGCATTGTTGCATGACCGAGCCTCCATTTAAAAAAAAAAACCACCCAGAGGGGTTGAGGCAGAGAAGGCTGACACGATTGGCAGACGTCATGAACGTGCAGGGGCACCCTCAACCGGGTAACCCGGGAGTTGACACTGCTCCAACACACCAGGGAATCAACCACCTTGGTGTTACCCAATGCGGTGGTTGTTCCTATAACCCCTCAAGAAAAAACTCCAAAACACACCTGCGGGTATACACCGGCTATACCGCAGTACAAGTGTTTCAGTTTTCAAAAAAGGGTTAACCCAGGCCTACGGGTCGACGAAACATTACTTCGGACCGGGCCCGGCGATACGGGAAGCACAGGGTCACCAGAGGAGGTCAAAGACCACCCCAACAGGCCCCTCTTCGCCATGCGTGAGAGAGGAGCGAAAAGAATGGAGAACCAGCCCCAAGCACACCGTACTTGGTATTCCCCGGCGGTCTCCCAACCAAGTACTAAGCAGGACCAACCTTTGTAGCGGCCGAGATCTGACGAGATCGAGCGTGTACAGGTTGGCATGACCGTAAGCCATTACGACAGTGCAGAGTACAAAATGTACCCAACCAGGGCCTCCATAGCGCTTAACCCTGTGACACCCGGACCAACCTGGCATTTTTCCCCCTGAAAAAGCCCAAGTCCCTCAGGGTACCAGAACAGCAGATCTGCATCCCCGGCGGACAACGGGTTCAACTGATCCGGACCAGCGTGACCAGAACCAGTCCCGTGCCCTAACCACGCCGACATGCCTACTCCAGGAGAAGGGGCAGATATGAGTGTTGATCTTAAACATGAAAAGAAGGCGCCACCCAGACGTTCGGGGCGAACCGCGCCCGGTGGCCCACCCCCAGGGCGTGAGACCCCTCTACATATGTTCAGATCCATTCCGTCATCATCCCCCAGATATGAACGTGAATCCGTCGACAACCAAAACAGGTTGTCGGAAGAGGAAAAACCTCCATCCCAGTTGCTTTATAAAAACGCCGTTTTAACCTCAAGCTACCAAGGCGTGCCAGTCAGTCGTCTGATTACAGAACACCCCGAGCTAGCACTATGCGTGTGTCGGGACACAACCACATCAATGAACAGGCTATTTAGACCTGTCATTGAATCCCCAAGGCGCCCAGGGGAACGACAAGAGGGGTGTGATACTTCCTAACTCCAACTCTTTTTAAAAGAAAAGAAGGAAGCACCAACAGTATGTATCCCAGTCTACACAGCCGGGGGTAAAATTTTTTCACATTTTTACATCCCACCACCCTCCCATAGGAAGGAAACGGAAATCCCCAGAGAGACTTCCCACGCGAGCTGTACAGATTGAAAAGAATATATTGCACCTTGAGCCATGTAAAAGATTGGTTTTAGGGCTCTCCGGGGAGGAGGCACTGAACCCATACACACTCAATAATCGAATTGAATCGAATACACACACAATAGAGTACGACTCCTTCTTGAGGTTCCACTCACCTTGACAATCTGAGGAGGAGGCTCTGTACTCTGAGGAGGCTCCCTCACATGGAAGGAGAATCCCAACTCACAGAAGGCCCGAATAGGAGCTTCGTGAGGAGGAGCCCTGACCACCCCCTGAAACAGATCCATCATATGGACCTGAACAGCACACGGAAGTCCTACCAACAGAGACGCGCACAGTGACGTACTCTATGGCGGGGGAATTTCTGCGGTGCACACGCCCAATATTCCAGGGCGTGGGACCAGGAAACTCCCCCCCCCCCCCCCCCCCCCCCTCACCCTGTAACGTGCCGAACCGCAACGTGACAGGAACCTTGAAGGACAGGTGGGTTTACCCCTGACCAACAGAAAAAAGGGGGAGAAAAGGTTACCAGTTCACCCCTTTACGACCCCACACCCATGATACGATGTAATGACAAAAAAGAGTATGACGCAGTCATAGTCAACTCCATGAAGCGTCTAACAGCTTCACACAGCGCATGTGCCAACCTGCTATCTGATTTTTACTAAGGAAAAAACACAGAATAGAGAGGGCTCTCCAAGAGCCCCGGTACCAAACTTACACATGTGCTTCTGTGGCCAGCCCAACCCAGTTGTAGGTCACATGACACACACAACCCATCATCACCTACAAAAAATGGCAAAAACACTCTACAGAGGAACGCCGTTTTTCATAATGAGAGAATACATAATTCTCGATTAGTATCGGCCACAGGCCTTGCTAAGCACACACGAAAAGCGACCAAACAATCTTTTCTTTTAGGAAAATAAAGTTTCTCAAGCAGTTTTAGCACAACCTCAGCAATCAAGCTAAGGGTTACATCGTATCCCTACCACACAGTGACACAATGTAGTGTAACAACATTTCTGAGAGGAGGATGAAGAAGTCCCCAGGGAACCGGGGGGAAACACAACCCTCCTACTTTACCCTTAATACGGCCAGTTAAAACAGGAAAACCTGTTAATATGTGAACACACTGTTCATTGTCATTACAGGCTGAGAGAAGAATCATTCTTTACTCATATGTCACTAAGCATAGCTTTATAGGTTAGTTTAACCCCCTTAGTTGAGAGTGCACGGTACAAGAACACACATGATGTTTCTCAACACAACAAACCAGATCATTTTCACATCTGTAATAAACAACCCTATTTGCATGGAGAAGCTAATACCAGTGACAAGACCATTCACACATAACTCGCATCGTATCCTAAATGTAGTGCAGCAACACTCGTTTTGGAAAACATCGTTATTTACAAAACATTTAGAAGGGAAAGCAAGAAGACGTGCTCAAGGTCTGGTCAGACCTTGCCTACCTTGAGCGCAGATCAAGCGAAACTGCAGTCTCTAACAAGGCACCGTAGTAAACACAGCTGTTCTGTGTTGTCGACCTGGGCAGCGTCGCCGCTCCATCCCGCCGCTACGGTCCCCCTTGTTGACGCAGTCCTTGCCGTCCTGGCTCAGGGCAGGTTCGACGAACATCCTCTGTCAAAGATGACGTCGTAGTCAAGAGTGTTTAAAACATGTTATAATCAAAGCACGTTCAACAGTGTAGCATTAAGCTAACGGCCGCCCTCGGCCGATAGCAGCAAGCTAACGTTTCCTAGCCTAGCCTAGGTAGGCCACAACTAGCACGCAAGCTAACGTTTCCTAGCCTAGTGATCACAACAGGCTAGCGCCGCAGCTAACAGCTGACTGGCTAACAGTAGGCCACCACTAGCACGTAAGCTAAGCAGCTATCACCTGAACTTGTACACAATGATATAACAATCACTCAGACAGGCCGCCGTTCTGAAACCCTCCTCACTGTTTAAGAGAGAAGAGAAACGAAATGTTAACACAGTTTTACAACGGTGATTTTACCAACACCCGGCGGGGCCAGCACAATTCCCATCTGGGCTGTAGCTGACTTGAACACAGATCTTCCACTAACGAACATCCATGCCCATATTTCCTCGTGAGGGAATACTCTCATTTGTATATGAAAGACGGGGCCTCACGGTGACAGAGAAACATCCACTCGTCCAGAAAACACAGGGATCACCAGTGTTACTGGTCGTGGCCCACTAGTTAACTATAATGGGCTTCAGACCAAGGTCCTCTGCCGTTGCCTAAGAGGCTTGAACAAAGGACCCTTAATCTGGGGCCGGTGTTCGTAAACATTGTTAGCTAGCCCCCATAGCACTAACAGACAAGTGGAGCTCGCAAGCAAAACATCACTCACCAACCTGGAACCCACCGCTCCTCACAACAGCGGCGCGTCCTACAGTCCAGCTGCCGCTGAAAGGTTTTACCGCAACCAGCCACAGCAAGGAACTGCAGTTGGGAGGCATGCAGCAGCGTGCTCCCAATACGAAAACCGGTGGAGGATTTTTAGAATGATCATCATCTTCCAGACAATCCAGTACGAAGACAATATCGCCGTATTTTCTCGAATATAGTGAGAGAGAAAATAAAGATATGATGTCAACGTATCTCCTCGTTCTTCCTTTCCTCAGAGTAAATATTTTTCTCCACGTCAAGTGGGCATATGAGCAGCACGTTGCTTGTGATGAAATTTGAGAAGGAGATGAGTGTGTGGCACCACCCCTGCTTATGTAGGTAAGCGGATGGGGGTGTGGCCAGATGAATGCTGGCATATAAAGGTACATTTTGAAATTTATTCAGTGTATATACGCTGAAGCGAGATATATGCAATATGACGCTGAGCGGAGCTAGTATGAAGCAGAACGAAAGTTATCCTATGACCCTAGTTATATGAATATGGCGAGCGCTCTGCTCTATTGGAACTGTCCCTTTAATCATATGCTATCATGAAAACTTTCAACCACATGCACGCACCCCCACACCTGCCTGGCCACGCCCACATCTGCTCACACATAAGCGGGGCCATAGCCATACTACCAGCTCCTTCCCCAGTCTTTCACAGCCGAAACGGAAGACACATGGGATCCTCAGTGAGTCAGAGCAGAGCGCTCGCCATATTCATATAACTAGGGTTATAGGATAACCTTCGTTATATTTCATATGGCTTTGCGCTCTGCTCTATTGGAACACAAGAGCGGAGCAGAGTGGAAAGCCAGACAGATGTACCCGCTGATGTCCCCTACAACCATCAGAATACCGGGGAGGATCCGGGCCCCCCCGCCCCCCCCTAGTGAGGGACGGGAGGGAGACCGGACCTGACTGTGCGAAGAGGGAACAGTACCTCAACGCACAGGGCGAGCACACCGCGGGACTCACCTTTGTTTAGAAGGGCCTACTCGGTCGCGCATCCCGCACGGCACCAGGGAACGGATGTGAGGCAAAAAACCCACGTCACAGCCCCCAACATCACGGGGTCGGGTTTTTTTGACCAGCAAGGCCGTAGCAGCGGGGCGTGGAGGAGGCCCCAGCCCCAGGCCACATCCTGGGGGCCAGGACCCCCTGAAAAAGGGGCCTGGTGAGGTCAACGAGGCCACGGCATCGAGACCCCACCAGACGGTCACTGGTGACACCACCCCCCACATCGCCAGCGTATCGGACAGGGCCTACAATAGGTGAAGGCCCTTCTCCACCTGGCACGCCGCTCCAAAGCACCGGGGAGACAACCCTCCAAGGAGGTTGATCCCTCAATCCAGGCCGACAGGTCTTAACAAGAGCAGAACTCGACCTGCGCCCGGAGCATTGCGGATTAGACAGGTGCCTAAGGGGCTAACTGTAAGAACAGTATCCCGGCGGAAAGGGTGTTCGGTATGCCGTGCACCATGTCACAATCTCATGGGGTCACGAACCTCGTGGAGTCGGAGTTAGCCAACTCCGCCAGCGAACAGATTCCACCACGAACCCTGACCCTGCCAATTTATTAATCCTGCGGGGTCGAGGTTCAGAGAAAGAGTTTGACACAATTGGCAGACATCATGAAACATGCAGGGGCATACTCTTGGGCAGCCAGGGTCAGACCCGGGCTCAACCGGAGAGTCGACTATGCTACCAACACACCGGGGAGACAACCACCCCCCTATGTTTATTAACAGAAAATGGTTGCTCCCTTAACCCATTAAGAAACCCCGGAAACATAACTGCGCATATACACAGACTATACAATGCAGTTCAAGGCGTTTCAGGTTTAAAAAGGGTTAACCCAGGCCAACAGGTCAACGAGGGCAAGGCCCGACCTGGGCCTGGAGGACCGGGTCCTACACAGGGATGCATAGAGGAGTTGACAGAAGCAGCCTCCCCTCCGGTTTAGCAGGGAGGGAGGGGTGAAATGAATGGAGAAGGACCAACCGACCTAACATTGTGCAAAAAGGTACAACACAGTATGGACCAATGCACACCACTGTTAAGGGCAACTCGTAGTGGCATCTATATGACACACACATTCATGACATCAACCCCTGTGACATCCGGCCTGCCCTGGCATTTTCCCCCCAGAAAAGCTCAGGGTCCTTCGGGGTATCAGAACTTGTCTGCGCCCCAGCAGACAACGGGTTAAACTGATCCGGTCCGGCGCGACCAGGACAAGTCCTGTGCCCTTGTCACGCCGCTGCCCCCAGTCCTAAGAGGGGGGTAGGTACACGTGTCGATCCAAAACATCACAGGAGGCGCCACCAAGACGGTCAGTATGCGAACGCACCGCTCCCGGTGGCCCACCTAACGGCCGTGAAACCCCCCTGCCAATGTTTGATCTACTCCGTCATCTCCCCCCAGTGTACCGGTTCCAGGGAGGACAATGTAAACAGTGGTCACAATGGTAACAATGGTATCCTACCTGGTCTCCTACCTCCCTCTAGTGGCCACCATCAGATGGTTCAGATGGTGCAGGCCATCATCACACCTGTGTTGACTATTATGATTAATATAATTAATGTGATTTCATGGTGTGTGTTATTGAATGTCCCTTCCGTTGTGTGATGTGGTTCCCCTGTCTGCTTGTGGTTTTGTAATATGCTTTTGTGTTTAGTTGGTATGTTGTCTTTTAGACTGGCCTGGCCAGGTGTGGCCAATTGTAATTAGTCGGTGTATATATGTGTGTTCGGTCTTCTCCTCTGTGTGGCGTCATACCTCCATTTTCCTTTGTTCCTGTCGACGCCTCCTTACCCTGTAGTGTTGTTGTCTAAGTAAGTGTTCGATAAGTATTTTGTTTTGTTGCCTTTTCTTTTCGTGTTCACAGTTTTGTTGGTCCTCAGTGCCAGCTAGGCTGCGCCTGTTTTGTTCTTTTGTAACGTGCCTTGTTCAGTTCGTTGTTCCTCAGTGCCAGCTAGGCTGCGCCTGTTTTGTTCTTTTGTTACATGCCTTTGTTTACCTGCTTGCGCCGCAATACAAGTCATTATTTTCTACTCCCTCGTCTCTGCCTCCTCTCTCATCATCATTGTCCTGCAACATTGGGTTCTACCCTCCTTCCCTCACTACCCCCATTCCTAACACCCGGAGATGTATGCGAGTCCTCGAGTCTAACCTAGTGCACTGGCGCTCCGTAGAGATAAAAAAATGCAGTTTTTATGATGTTGGGCAACCAAGGCACGCCAGTCCCAAAAAGCTGATTTAATCATTGAAAAACACCCTGGGGGGTGCTCCAGTAGCACACCATGTTACCGCGCTGCGTCGTGGGACTCCGTGCTGCGTCACGGATCTGGTTGACTCCGAGTTCGATTCCCGGACTCGCCGTCATTTGCCGAATGTCTCCCCCTGCTCTCTCTCCCGTTTCACCCTACAACTGTCGGTCATGCTTGACCAGAAAAGCGATAAACGCTAAAAAATAAAGTTAAAAAAAAAAAAAAAAAAAACACACCCTGGGCCAGCGCTGATAGGTCTCGTAAGACCAAACGTTGATTTATGAAACAGCGTGTAAGCTTGTAAAGAACCCGAGAACATTGGCGGCGAATTTCTAACAAGAAAGAGCCCCACAATGTTTCTCCTTGCTGTCTGGGACGAGCAGCAGGAAGCCGGTCTACTAGAGACACAGACACGGGCTCTTATACGACGAGCCTTGGAATAAAAACGCGTAAATTCTGCTCTTTATGTAAGAGGGGAAGACAGCGGTTTTCCCAGAGAGACCTCAACGTGAGTAAAACAATTGAAAAAGGTTCATGTAACAAATTGGACTAAGTAGACAAAACGGCCCAATATACACTACTGTTAGAGAGCAGAGGAGAAGGATCAACAGTCTCGACTGCATCGCATCATCTATCCTTTACAATGACAGCGGTCTGTAGCACAGGCCCTCTAACTCACGGACATGTCTCTTGGCCAATAAGAAAACGCGCCTGTGACGTCTTCAATGGCCGGGGAAATCCCGTGTTCCACTATCCTAATCTGGTGTGGGAAACAGGGAAATCCCCCCCTCCCCCCCTCCCTCTGACGAGAGAGAGAACACCCTCGTCAGGGAGACTGATAGGTACAAAGGCACAACCTCTCAGCCAATCAGTTTCGTAAAGGATATAACTATATCCGGGGGGGGGGGGGGGGGTATTTGTCCATCCCCCCCAACCACCTCACCCCTGATACGACGCAATAAAAAAACAGAGCTGTGACACCAGTTGCATAGCGTGCTACATGAAAGCACATACACCTGTAGAGTAATAGCTTTACATCCTGCACGCCAACCACAGCCGATAACCTCGTTTGTGTAAAAAACTGGTTTTATCCACGGCTCTGGCTTATGTGCGAAAAACTTGCCACCTGCTAATGGTTAGCTACAGGCTAACGGCCAGTTACTGTATCTGTATCGGACGCGATGGAGAGGTAACAGAGGAATCCTCGCCTGGAGCCGACTGTTCTGCGGGGCCGTATGCCTGAGCAGCCGACCCCGCACAACTGACACACCTGTTTAGACCGTCCACCCCCGCCGCTCACCGCCAATTGACGTGAGCGAGCAGAGGCGGAGAGCACGCGCCGCAAGACACCACCCACCAGAGGGACCAGCCGACTGCCTCTCGCGGCAATAGTATCCAGCTGCACAGCCGGAGAGCAACGGTGGCGGGGGAACTGCCCAGCGACGTGCACTCTCCTCCGGGTGCCGCTGAGGCTCACCTGCCTGCCACAAACGTGGAGCAGGAAAGCCCCACTACGCCCAGAGGAAGCCCGAATGTGAAGCGCCGGCGGAGGTCAGAATAATCCTCTAGACTCTCCGGTGGTGACGACATTATTCTTTCTTTCTCCCGTAAATTAGTGAGAGAGGGAAAAACAAAAGACAATGCCAACACAGCTCCTATAACTAACTAACTACTTCAGCACTTGATCTGAAGAGGTGCCCTGCACGTTCTTCCAGGTGGTGAAAGTAGGGAAGGAGCTGGTAGTATGGCCATGGCCCGCTTATGTGTGAGCGGATGTGGGCGTGGCCAGGCAGGTGTGGGGATGTGGTTGAAAGTCTTCATGATAGCATATGATTAAAGGGACAGTTCCAATAGAGCAGAGCGCAAAGCCATATGAAATATAAATTTTTGTTCCTAAATCTACACCAATATATCTTTCACCCAGAGTGAAAATTGTGTAGTCCGCCGAGGTGGGAACGGGATCAAATGATACAGCCTTCACCTTATGGCCTAATAGGCCAGTTTCCTCTCTGTACTTTCAGTAGAAAGATATCCGGCTGCATGCTAGCCTAGCTTAGCGTAAATGAATAGGAGCGGATACAAACCACTAGCCTAGCTGTTGGCCAAAAACACTTCTCCCAGAATTTTAACCTTCCATTAATTTCCATCATATGATCAAATGTATTATTATCTACAGTAACCTACTCACCAAAGTCTTCAGTGTATTTGGATCACTTGTCATTGTCAAACCAAGGGACATGTTGACGGCGAATTTAGGCACTGTATTAAAACACAATAATGAAATGTAGACTCAGAATTAAAAGTCAACGTAGAATGTATGATTATGATTATGATTATTATTACTATCATCACAATTACTGATCATCATAACTAGGGATGTTCGATATTGGCTTTTTTACCGATACCGATATACCGATATTGTCCAACTCTTAATTTCCGATACCGATATCAACCACTATCAACCGATACCGATATATGCAGGGTCCCCCCCCCCCCCCCCCCCCAAAAACGGAATAATTTCAGGTAATTAACATTGCATATCTCTTGTCGTGGAATTAACACAACATTATGCATACTTTTGACAATAAATAAAATCTGAATTTGTTCTTACTTGCTTGCCTATGGGTAAATAAAGGTTAAATAAATGTAAAAAGAAAAAAAATATATATATATATTTTTTAAAACCGATACCGATAATTTTCTATATCACATTTGAATGCCAATATCGGCCGATCATATCGGACATCCCTAATCATAACCAATATGCAATGGCATTTTAAAACAAATGAAGCATAGGACTTTGAATAACGTTTGTTAGCTAAATTCTTAAAATGGGAAAGTCAGTGTCACCACATCATTCTGTTTTTCCAAATCTGGAGAAACCCATCAAGTAGGAATATATGATGTTTTTTTACCTGTAATTGGTAACACGCTGCATAGGGATGACTGGCCACTGCACTTGTATATGCGGCCCCTCCTGTCCGCTTGATACTGTTCCAGGGGCGCACTGACCAGCAGGCTTGGGGGGGAGAGTTCATAGTGTTAAGATATGAAACCTTCAAAACATCTGACATTTTCTGACAAATTGGTCATTAAAACTATGGCTACAAATGATTCATGAATGTTATACAAGTGTTTCTAACATGTTAAGTGGCTATCTATCAAAGGAACGCGCCAATGTTATGGGAAATGCGTTTACCGTCTTCTCCAGAGTCAGACATGAAGATAGATACCAGTTTCCTCTCTGTGCGTTCAGTAGAAAGCTATCTGGTTGCGAGCTAGCCTAGCTTAGCACAAATGAATGAAAGCGGATACGGACCAGAAAAGGTGTTTTTGGCCAACAGCTAGACTAGCTGGTCCGTATCTGCTTCCATAATGTGTTCTCTGCATACCTCGAGTCACTTAGTCACTCACAACGTACCTCGAGTCACTTAGTCACTCACAACGTACCTCAAGTCACTTAGTCACAACGTACCTCAAGTCACTTAGTCACAACGTACCTCAAGTCATTTCGTTGCACCACTTTGTACCCAAAGCCTGCAGCAGGTTCGCTCAAGTACCTCCAAGCCACAGGATCAAGGTTAAAACCAACGGCAGGTGGAAACGCTGAGGACAGAATTGGAGTTAAAGGTGCGACAACATTCAGCCACTAGATGTTTAAAGGTGCTATAGAGCAGCGGTTCTCAACAGGGGTGCCTAGGCACACTAGGGTGCCTCAGAGAGCTGCCAGGGGTGCCTTGAGATTTCTCAAAAAATATATATATATATATATATTTTTTTTTTGTATATGATTAAATTATCACTAAAGTGCTATCTGTTGCAGCTGCACTGTTTTCCATGAAAATACCACATTTGGATAAGTTTGACAATTTCTCAAAAACTGAAAATCATAATTTTTTTTAATATGTTTTGGTAGCTTTTTCATTTGTTTATTGGACAAGTCCGGCAGAGAGGAAGGGTGGGAGAGAGATATGGGGGAAGACATTCGGCAAAGGTCGCCGGGTCCGGGAGTCGAACCCGGGACAGCCGTGCACCACCCTGGCACCCTGAAAATCATTATTTAATACAACACAGAAAAGGATCACCAAGTTACTCTGGATAAAGAACCCCTTTACAGACAACATTGAGACAAAGCTTCCTGACACATCTCAATCCAAACTCTTGGAAGAACTCATTGAAATCTCATCTGATACCACCTGGAGAGCTGGTTTCAGCTAAGTGCCCCTGGAAACATGTTGGTCTGAGTATGGAGCTGAGTACCAAGTCATGATGCAGCAGTTAAGGTGTTGATACCAGTCAGCACCACATATCTGTTTGAAGCTGGCTTTTCATCCATGACAGTCTGAAAACAAAATATAGGGCCAAGTTGAGCCTTGAGGATGACATGCGTGTTGCCTTGTCAAAGATCTCCCCATGTATTGACCGTATTATCGTATTATTAGCCAGCAGCAGCAGCAGACCTCGCATTGAGCTAGAAATGTCCACTGAGTGAACGAGTGCTTATATTCTGTATTTATTTATATTTTTTGAGAAATGGTAACTTGGTGATCCTTTTCTGTATTTAAAAGAAATACATGATTTTCTGTTTTTGAGAAATGGTCACACTTATCCAAATATGCAATTTTTATGGAAAACAGTGCAGCTGTTATTTTTTTAAATATGCTATTTGATTTACTACTACAAGCAGTGTAATGTCAACAGTACTAAGCCATTTAGACCTTATTTTGAAAGCAAGCACTTTTGTCATCATTGTAGCAAAAAAGACAGGACCGGAAAAGTCTTTATCGTATATAGGGGTGCCCTGGAATATTTGATTGGACACAGGGGGTGCCTTGGCAGCAGAAAGGTTGAGAACCCCAACTAGATGTTTAAAGGTGCTATAGACAACATTCAGCCACTAGATGTTTAAAGGTGCTATAGATAACATTCAGCCACTAGATGTTTAAAGGTGCTATAGAGACAACATTCAGCCATTAAAGGTGCTATAGACAACATTCAGCGACTAGATGTTAAAGGTGCTATAGACAACATTCAGCCACTATGTTAAAGGTGCTATAGATAACGTTCAGCTACTAGATGTTTAAAGGTGCTATAGATAACATTCAGCCACTAGATCAGGGGTGTCAAACTCATTTTCACAGAGGGCCACATCAGCATTATGGTTGCCCTCAAAGGGCCAAGGACCGTATAAATGTTAATGTAATGTAAAATAAATGTAGCTACACATTTACATATTGTTAAACATGGTGTTTCTGTATTTATTACTTATTCAAGTTATACATATTGCATATTCATTTGCATAAATGTAAAAATATATGTTAGCTTAATGTTATTTTAACAAATAATTTTAGTTTATCAATCAAGTTTATCAATGATAAAAGGTGAGTATCTACAATGCATTTAAAATGTAACAAGTGTCTTGGTAAGATAACTCTTTAATGATTATAGTTGTTCACTGCAGAAGGAGAGCTCTTATTTGAAAAGAGAAGAGCAGTCAAATCCAAAGAGGATGGACGAAGACTCTTCAAGGAGTACCACTCCTCTCCAATGGGTGGGCATACAGGACAGCTGAAAACCCGCACTGCAATGTGCTCAATGTTTTGCTTGTTAAATATATATTTGTATATTGGGGTTGTCCCCTGCGGGATATTTAGCCACACTTGTCATTTCAGCATCTTAGGCTGCTCTACTCCACTCTTACTACAGTGGAATTGTACTCAGAGTAGCTTAATTTTTGGAATATAACTCAAGTAAAAGTAGAAAACACACACACTCCTACACCCAAATTAGTTTTTTTATTCTGGTTCAGGCCTTCTAGCAATGCTAGAATAAGGAACATCAAAAACCTGGGTGTAACATAAAACATTTTATGGCCTCACAAAACTCATCATCTATGGAGCAGCCCCAGATTTAACAACCGATCATAGTTTTCTCTCTCTCTTCTAGCTTAAGGAGAGAGTGGTGCGCATTCACAAATACTGACTGACCTGTCCCAGGGCACATGTGTGAATTCTTAAAATGGGTGACATGTATATGTCAAATATGTATATGTCAAAGCAAGTATATTGGTATCCATTTCCATTTTCCAACATAGAACAAGACATCACAATGAAACAATCTCAAGTGATTCATGTTTGTATAAAACCTGACAAATCGAACCCTTTTGCAAATCGCTCAAGCCTCTTCAATAAAGACACTTACCAGTGTTACATTGGCTAAAACTTAAGAGCCCTATTTAAGCAAACATTTATTTGAAAGTCCGAGATGCGGAACTTGTAAGACAGATTTTCTGTGAGACAATAAGAAGGGAATGAGTATCGGATACTGGATCATAGGGTTCTTTATAGATAACGTTGATTGATTGATTGATTGATTGATTGATTGATTGATTGATTGATTGATTGATTGATTGATTGATTGATTGATTGAAAACTTTAACAGATTGCAGAATGGGTACAGTACAGTACGGCTCAATACACACAATTGTTAAGGGGATGCAGACCAGAGAAAGACTTTCGTCTTGTTTACATCAGGGTCCCCCATTTTCAATTAATCAGGACATATATGACATACACAACATACAGATAGACAGCTACATCTAGACATTTATGACATACCAGATGTTCAAATTTGAGTACTGTTTGTGATACCAAAAGAGTCCAGAAAATAGAGTATATACATTTGACGTAGAAACTGTACATTGGAGGAGGTTGGGTATAGGTGGGGTGGGGGGGGGGCAGGGAACTGTACATTGGAGGTGGTTGGGTGGGTGGGTGGGGGGGGCGGGAACTGTACAACTGTACAATCAAAACTGTAAATAAATACTGTAAATAAGTTTGAATGTTGATAACTGATAACATGTTGTTCAATGTTTTTTTTGTTCAACATATGCATACAGTATACATGGTGTATATAAATAAATCCATGGTTAAAAGCAACAGTTTCTTTCCCTGAATTCTGAGTTTATTTGATAGCGATATATTGGTGTATTGAAATACCTTACCCCAGAAATCTTACATAAAAATGTTGATTGATTGATTGATTGAAAACTTTATTAACAGATTGCAGAATGGGTACAATACAGTACAGCTCAATACACACAATTGTTAAGGGGATGCAGACCAGAGAAAGACTTTCGTCTTGTTTACATCAGGGTCCCCCATTTTCAATTCATCAGGACATATATGACATACATGACATACAGATAGTCAGTACTGCTACATCTATACATTTATGACATACCAGATTTGCAAATACAGTACTGTTTGTGATACAGAAGGAGTCAGGAAAAGGGAGTATATACATTTGACGTAGAAACTGTACATTGGAGGAGGTTGGGTGGGGGGGGTTGGGTACACTGGGATATTGACAACCATACTGGGTAATCTACATTGGAGGTGGTTGGGGGGGGGGGGGGGGGCACACTGTATAAACAAGCAAAACTGTACATTGAGGGGGGGGGGGGGGAGACACTGTACAAACAAACAAAATTGTACATTGGACTATTGACAAAACCATACTAGGTAAATTACTGTACATTGGAGGGGGTTGGGTTAGGATATTTACAGGGGCCAGTGTTGAATTGCAGTCTCCCGTAGGTGTCCCTTGAGAGAGGTTTTGAAAGTGGGTAGTGATCCACATTCCTTTACAGCTTTGG
Organism: Notolepis coatsorum; assembly: GCF_963971535.1. Lineage (NCBI taxonomy): Eukaryota > Metazoa > Chordata > Actinopteri > Aulopiformes > Paralepididae > Notolepis > Notolepis coatsorum. The sequence goes on along the minus strand of NC_140174.1, from coordinate 19,493,064 downwards.
GTAGGGCGTTCCACATTGATGTGGCATAATTGCGAAACGTGTTTAGTCCCTTATTTGAGCCGAATCTGGGTTTAACATGATTTGTGGAGCTCCCTCTGGTGTTGTGATCGTGGTATTCACTGACCTTTGGGAAGTATTTTGACATGTACATGGGTACCTTGGTCGTGTAGTGTATCTTGTAGACCAGGCCCATTGCAAGTTGCTGTACTCTGTCGTCTACTCTAAGCCATCCTAGGTTGTCAAAGTGGGCAGGGGTGAGGTGGGTTCTAGGAGTAAGGTCAAGCAGTAGTCTGACCAGTTTGTTTTGAGATGTTTGTAATTTTGTTTTTAGCGCCTTTGAGGTACTTTGGTACCATGAGGTGCAAGCATAGTCGTAGTACCCCTGAATGAGTGCTCCTGCCAGAGTCTTCAGGGTATTCTTGTTTACCAGAGAGGAGATCCGGTACAAGAATCGAGTTCGTTGGTTGACTTTTTATATTACATTGGATGCCATTTTGTCACAGGAGAGATTAGCCTCTAGGATGGAACCCAGGTAGGTAATTTCATCTTTCCCTGTGACAATATTGTCACCCACTGTAACTGAGAAGCCGTCGGTCTTGCTGAGTTTGTTATTTGAACCAAAGAGAATGGACTCTGTTTTGCCCATGTGTAATGATAGTTTGTTATCAGCGAGCCATATGCAGATTCTGCCTAGTTCCGAGCTGAGGGTTTTTTCAACCTGTAACTTGTTCTTGTCAGAGACCAGCAGGGCTGAGTCGTCCGCAAACAGGAACAAGTTGCAGTCACAAGCTGACGACATGTCATTTGCATAAATTAGGAACAGTAGCGGTCCTAGTATGCTTCCTTGTGGAACACCACAGCTCACTGTGAGGGGGGGGGATAGGGTACCGTTTACCTCCACCATCTGTTCCCTCCCCTCAAGGTAGGATTGCATCCAGCTCACTGATAGACTATCAAAACCAATTGCTTTTAGCTTGTCAATCAGAATGGAGTGATTGACCGTGTCAAAGGCCTTTTGTAGGTCCAGCATGACCATGCCGCAGTATTTGCCTGCGTCCACCTCTTGTTTGATGTGGTCATTCAAATAGAGAAGGCATGTGTCAGTGGAGTGGGATGTTCTGAAGCCAGATTGGAATTCGTAGATTAGATTTTTTTTGATAGAGTATAAAAATATGCTCACCATATACATGGAGTGAGTAGTGAGGTCATATAAAATGATTCTGTAGTGGGAGCATTCTTTGCTAGCGATATATATGTATATATATAATTATATGTATAATATATATAATTCTACTACTCTGCTGAATTCTGCTGCCAGCGCTCCTGTGCTTGCGCACGCATGCGCATGACCCACAATCGTTCACTATATTCTGCCACCTTGCTGACGAACGTCTTGTTGAGTCTTGTTGATATATCTTAAAGAATATCATCCGAATGTATTTGTAGATGATAAAATGTCGGTACACCTGTTGGAATTCGGAGTGAACTATAGGGTGACGTCACCCAGCTGTCCAAAGATATAGGCGATTCGCGCTACGGCAGCAGTTCTCAGCAGAGTAGTAGAATTTCGCAGCACTGACGTCACCCTATAGTTCACCGGCAGCAGTTCTCAGCAGAGTAGTAGAATTTCGCAGACGCGTCTAGTAGCGAGTCGCGCTACGGCAGCAGTTTTCGAGAAAGTAGTAGAATTTCGCAGAACACCGGAATGGAAATCACTTTCCATGGGTGCACGCAAACAACAAAACCCAGGCAGCACACAAACTGAACGCAATAATGGCACGCATAGTAAAATGGCTCTCAGAAAACTGTCTCCACCTTAACGCAAAGAAAACAGTCTGCATGTTCTTCAAAAAAAGATCATCTGTAACACCTAGCAAAACAGACGGCTTCTCAGTTACAGTGGGTGACAATATTGTCACAAGGAAAGATGAAATTACCTACCTGGGTTCCATCCTAGAGGCTAATCTTTCCTGTGACAAAATGGCAACCAATGTAATAAAAAAAGTCAATCAACGAACTCGATTCTTGTACCGGATCTCCTCCCTGGTAAACAAGAATACCCTGAAGACTCTGGCAGGAGCACTCATTCAAGGGTACTACGACTATGCTTGCACCTCATGGTACCAAAGCACCTCAAAGGCACTAAAAACCAAATTACAAACATCTCAAAACAAACTAGTCAGACTACTGCTTGACCTGACTCCTAGAACCCACCTCACCCCTGCACACTTTGCCAACCTAGGATGGCTTAGAGTAGACAACAGAGTACAGCAACTTGCAATGGGCCTGGTCTACAAGATACACTACACGACCAAGGTACCCATGTACATGTCAAAATACTTCCCAAAGGTCAGTGAATACCACGATCACAACACCAGAGGGAGCTCCACAAATCATGTAAAACCCAGATTCGGCTCAAACAAGGGACTAAACACGTTTCGCAATTATGCCACAACAATGTGGAACGCCCTACCCAAAGCTGTAAAGGAATGTAAATCACTACCCACCTTCAAAAACACTCTCAAAGAACACCTATGGGAGACTGCAATTCAAAACTGGCCCCTACAAATGTCCTAACCCAGTTGTACAATAAAGACCAAGCATGGCTTTGTCAGTATTCCAATGTACAGCCCCACCCAACCCCACCCCACCTACCCAACCTCCTCCAATGTACAGTTTCCATGTCAAATGTATGTCAGTATTCCAATGTACAGTGTCCCCCCCCCCTACCCAACCCCCCCCCCGCCCCCCCCCCCCACCTCCAATGTACAGCCCCACCCCACCTACCCAGCCTCCCCCAATGCACAGTTTCTATGTCAAATGTATATACTCTTCTTCTGGATTTTTTTAGTATCACAAACAGTACTGTATTTGAAAATCTGGTATGTCATAAATGTATAGATGTAGCAGTACTGTCTATCTGTATGTCATGTGTGTCATATGATGAATTGAAAATGGGGGACCCTGATGGAAACAAGACGAAAGTCTTTCTCAGGTCTGCATCCTCTTAACAATTGTATGTATTGAGCTGTACTGTACTGTACCCATTCTGCAATCTGTTAATAAACTTTTCAATCAATCAATCAATCAAACCTGACCCAGACGTGTTTGCAGCAAAGGAGAGGCTTGAAGTAGTCAAAGATTTTAAATACCTCGGAATAACCTTGGACTCAAACCTCACCTTCAAAAAACTGGTAAAAAAAAAGTCACACAGGCCGTGAAATTTAACATAGCCAACTTGAAATACATCCTAAACTGCCTCAACATGGAAACAGACAAACTTTACTTCAACTCAGTAATTATGTCCCATCTGACATACTGCATAACCAGCTGGTCTCAGACAGGCCCTGAAGGTGTTGGACAAGAAACCCTTTTGCCACCACCACTGTACCATCCTCCAAAAGCATGCCCTGCTAAGCTGGGAAAACATGCTGAAACTCAAAGATGCCAGCCTGATATATAAAATCCAACACGGTCTAGCCCCACCACCTCTCTCACAGTTTTTAACAGAAAGCAGCAGGTTCACCAGAACAGTGCTAGAGGGAAATTTCATCATCCCAGGGAGGAAAAGCGCATTTAGCAAATCAGTATAATCAATCAGTAATCAATGTAGTACGGTATTAGAATGTATTAGTATGTATTAGTATGTATTAGAATGTATTAGTTTATTCGTATGTATTAGTATGTATTAGTGTATTGGTATGTATTAGTATGTATTAGTATGTATTAGTGTGTATTAGAATGTATTAGTGTATTAGTATGTATTAGTATGTATTAGTGTATTAGAATGTATTAGTATGTATTAGTGTATTAGAATGTATTAGTATGTATTAGAATGTATTTGTATGTATTAGTGTGTATTAGAATGTATTAGTGTATTAGTATGTATTAGTATGTATTAGTGTATTAGAATGTATTAGTATGTATTAGTGTATTAGAATGTATTAGTGTATTATAATGTATTAGTATGTATTAGTGTATTAGAATGTATTAGTATGTATTAGTGTATTAGAATGTACTAGTATGTATTAGTGTATTAGAATGTACTCGAACGGCAACTGAGGTTTCCCTCATATAAAATCACACAGCATATAAAATCATAAATCAATTAAAACAGGTACAACTTGATTGTCAAAGGCTGGAGATCAAGGTTTTAAACTCTGCAACAGAGGGGAGAATCTCAAGCTTTAAGGACCGTTGGGAGTTCATTCCATGAGCTAGAGGGGCATCATAGAGAAACGGATATTCACCCTGTTCAGAGCAAACTCAGGGGCCCTTGTATTAGAATGTATTACAGGAGTGTCTAGAAAAGCGCTATATAAATGTAATGTATTATTATTATTATTATTATTATTATTATTATTATTATTATTATTATTATTATTATTATTATTATTATTATTATTATTATTAGAGTAAAGGTCCAAGGTTTAACTAAGATAATCCTGCTCATGCATTAATATTGGACTCTGCTCTAATTCGCTGAAACACCAGCAGATAAAACCAAAACCACTCGACCGTCACCCCCAAAAAGGAAGCAAGCAGGGAAGCCATAATGAATTCTATGTATCTTACCTGACAACATTAGATTAGATTCAAATGTATTGTCATCATACAGAACATGTACAGTACAACCTAAATAAGTTTGGCATCCAACCAGAGTAAATGTAACAGTAAAGTGCAACAGCAATATACAATGTACTGTACACATGCGATTAAACTGGGTGTAAATATATAGTGATGATATTACTACTGAGTAATAGTGCTAATCAGATGTATGTACAGAGTTGGACAGTAGGACTACTACTGGCCAGCAGTGTAACTAGTAAGAGTAGGATGTGTATACAGATATAGATACAGAGCTTTCAGTGTGGCAGCTCCCACCCTCTGGAACTCCCTCCCCACAGAACTCCGCACCGCCCCAACTCAACTCTGGACTCATTAAAAAAACTGCTCAAAACCCACCTCTTCAACTTGGCCTTTAAACCCTAATCTCTCACTTTATATGTCTATGTTACGTATATGTTGTGTCTGTCCACTGTCTCTTACTTTGTTATCCCCCCCCCCCTATGTAAAGCGACCTTGGGTCTCTTGAAAGGCGCTATATAAAATGAAGTTATTATTATTATTATTATTATTATTATTATTATAGATATAGTAACTAGTAGGAGTAGGATATGTACATATATAGATATAGTAACTATAGTAAGAGTAGGATGTGTACAGATATAGATATAGTAACTATAGTAAGAGTAGGATGTGTACAGATATAGATATAGTAACTAGTAAGAGTAGGATGTGTACAGATATAGATAGTAAAGGACTATGTGCAGGTAAGTACAGACGGGTGTGGATCCTACCTGATAACATGTACACTGCGAGGGGAATGATCCAGTCCATCGTGCTGCCGCCAACAGCACACTGTAGTGCAGCACCAGTGTATGATGAGGTCCGGGTGAAGACGCCTAGGAGACGAAGGAGATGATGAGAAGTAATAAGCAGACAGAAGAGGAAGAAGTGTGTGTGTGTGTGTGGTGTGTGTGGTGTGTGTGTGTGTGTGTGTGTGTGTGTGTGTGTGTGTGTGTGTGTGTGTGTGTGTGTGTGTGTGTGTGTGTGTGTGTGTGTGTGTGTGTGTGTGTGTGTGTGTGTGTGTGTGTGTGTGTGTGTGCGTGCGTGCGTGTGTGTGTGTGTGTGTGTGTGTGTGTGTGTGTGTGTGTGTGTGTGTGTGTGTGTGTGTGTGTGTGTGTGTGTGTGTGTGTGTGTGTGAAACAGCAGGAAGGAGATGATGAGAAGTAATCTGAGCAGACAGAAGAGGAAGAAGTTCAAGTTTCTTTAATAGTTGTCATACAGAAGTACAGAATACTTTTATACAAAATGCTTCTTACTGTTACGCTCCAGAGACTGTGCTAGACAAGATAAGTATGAAATAAAATAGTATAGCATGTAAAATAGAAGTAAAAATAGAGGTCACAGTGTTTAGTATAGACATATGTACAATGTTCGATGCAGAATAGAAGTAACTGAGTTACCATACAATATACAATATACTATGCAATGTACTAATATACAATACTATATAGTGCAGAGCAGAAATGGGATGAGGTACAATTTAGGTACAATTTACAGTAAGGTGTACGAGTTGTAGTGCAAATCCTTTTGCCAATAAATATAAAGTGTAAAGTGTTTTTAGGTGATCTAAAGTGTGGAGAGTGGGTGCTGCAGTGTGTTGTTTGTTTAAGTGAGTGTGTGCGTGTGGGTGTGTGTGCTGTGTGCCTTTGATGGTCGTTGCATAGTGTTTATTGTTCGCAGGGTTCGAATTATCACCTGAGAGCTATGGGGGCCCCCTGAATCTTTTTTTTTACTATTTTTTTTCCTGGAATTGTGGCTGTTTTCGAAGTCATATTTAGAGGAATATCTCATTAGGATTAGTCTAATACTAAGTAATAATGACATCACACAACATTCTAATCATTAGACCAGGGGTGTCAAACTCATTTTCACAGAGCAGCGGTGACTTCTCTTTCTTTCTACCCTCCTCAGTTCCTCTCTACAGGGGTGTCAAACTCATTTTCACAGAGGGCCACATCAGCATTATGGTTGCCCTCAAAGGGCCAAAGACTGTATTAATGTTAATGTAATGTAAAATAAATGTAGCTACTCATTTACATATTGTTAAACATGTTGTTTCTGTATTTATTACTTATTCAAGTTATACATATTGCATATGCATTTGCATAGATGTAAAAATATATGTTAGCTTATGTTATTTTAACAAATAATTTTAGTTTATCAGAACCCCATATTACTCCATCAATCAATGATCAAACCATTCAAGTAAATAACAAAGAAGAATATCATCAAATACAAGCTATGACATTAAGTTTGTTCAAAACCTTTTTGTCACAGTCAAGAAGGGCAGAACTAACAACTGAGCTGCAAAGAACACGTGGGACAGATGTAGCAGATGTTACAAAAACAAATGGCTGCACACAACCTTGCAGAGGCCACGAATGGAAGATAGTTTAATTAACTTTAATGAACAGATTGCAGAATGGGTACAGTACAGTACAGCTCAATACACACAATTGTTAAGGGAATGCAGACCAGAGAAAGACTTTCGACTTGTTTACTTCAGGGTCCCCCATTTTCAATTCATCATAACATATATGACACACACGACATACAGATAGACAGTACAGATACATTTATGACATACCAGATTTGCAAATACAGTACTGTTTGTGATACAAAAGGAGTCCAGAAATGAGAGAAGAGAAGAAGTACCCAGAGACAGATCTACAGTATTGGTACAGTATATTATCCTGTAAAACAATAAAGTCGTGATGACAAAAGTTGGCTATAAGAGAATAGTCTACACACTAGATCAATATGTCTGCAGATGTGCTATACAAGCTCATAAGATAAGAGTGTAATACCTTATTAGGTAGCAGTCTATTCAAAGGTTAAAACAAGGTTTCCCCCAGTAGATTAGGCTTATATTAAGCTACTCTCCCAATCTAATTTATATTATCACAAGAAATAAGAATTCTAGATCCAAAATTGAGTCAGTTGTTGTCTACAGCGGTGACTTCTCTTTCTTTCTGCCCTCCTCAGTTCCTCTCTACAGGGGTGTCAAACTCATTTTCACAGAGCAGCGGTGACTTCTCTTTCTTTCTACCCTCCTCAGTTCCTCTCTACAGGGGTGTCAAACTCATTTTCACAGAGGGCCACATCAGCATTATGGTTGCCCTCAAAGGGCCAAAGACCGTATTAATGTTAATGTAATGTAAAATAAATGTAGCTACTCATTTACATATTGTTAAACATGTTGTTTCTGTATTTATTACTTATTCAAGTTATACATATTGCATATGCATTTGCATAGATGTAGAAATATATGTTAGCTTATGTTATTTTAACAAATAATTTTAGTTTATCAGAACCCCATATTACTCCATCAATCAATGATCAAACCATTCAAGTAAATAACAAAGAAGAATATCATCAAATACAAGCTATGACATTAAGTTTGTTCAAAACCTTTTTGTCACAGTCAAGAAGGGCAGAACTAACAACTGAGCTGCAAAGAACACGTGGGACAGATGTAGCAGATGTTACAAAAACAAATGGCTGCACACAACCTTGCAGAGGCCACTAATGGAAGATAGTTTAATTTGATTGATTGATTGAAAAGTTTATTAACAGATTGCAGAATGGGTACAGTACAGTACAGCTCAATACATACAATTGTTAAGAGGATGCAGACCTGAGAAAGACTTTCGTCTTGTTTCCATCAGGGTCCCCCATTTTCAATTCATCATATGACACACATGACATACAGATACATTTACATTTACATTTAGTCATTTAGCTGACGCTTTTATCCAAAGCGACTTACAAGTTCTGTACGACAAGCCATCAGGAAGGGCACAACTCTATCAGCTGAGCAACAATGTTCATCAAAGTGTTGAGTGCTACAGTGTAGGTTAGTTTATTAGGACAAGTGCATGACAGTACGGTTAGTTAGGGTTAGATTTTTTTTTTTTTTTTTTTTTTTTTTTTAATTCAGATAATGGTTGAAGAAGTGCGTCTTTAGTCGACGGCGAAAGATTGGACGTGATTCGGCTGTCCTAACTGGGGTGGGTAGTTCATTCCACCATTGTGGGGCAAGGACTGAGAATAGGCGACTTCTCTTTGATGACCCTCCCGGAGCTTGGATAGGAGTAGGTCTGAGGCGGCCAGAAGATGCAGAGCGTAGGGGTCTTGAGGGTGTGTAGTTAGAGACCATTGACCGGAGGTAGGCGGGAGCGGTTCCCTTTGCCGCACGGTATGCTAGGTCGAGGGCCTTGAAGCGGATTCGTGCAGCAATGGGGAGCCAGTGCAGGTCCCTAAGAAGTGGGGTGACATGGGCCGACTTCGGTAGGTTTGAGATCAGGCGGGCCGCTGCGTTCTGAATGAGTTGAAGAGGCTTAGTGGCAGTGGCCGGGAGGCCAGCGAGCAGTGCATTGCAGTAGTCGAGGCGGGAGATGACTGTTGATTGGACGAGGAGTTGGGTGGCTTCTTTTGTCAGGAAGGGGCGTATCCTTCTGACGTTGCTCAGGAGGAATCGGCAGGTTCTGGTCGTCGCTGCGATGTGAGCAGAGAAGTTCAACTGGTCGTCGAGGACAACACCAAGGTTCTTGGCGGTCGGGGACGCAGTCACAGCTGCATTCTCGACTGTGATTGAAAGGTCGGTTAGGGGGGAGGATTTGGCCGGCAGGTGGAGCAATTCTGTTTTGCTTAGGTTCAGTTTGAGGTGGTTGGACGTCATCCAGGCTGAGATGTCGGACAGACAGGCCGAGATCCGCACAGAGACGTGGATATCTGAGGGAGGGAAGGAGAGGAAGAGTTGAGTATCGTCGGCATAACAATGGTAGGAGAAGCCATGAGACGTGATAATGTTACCCAGTGATTTAGTGTAGAGGGAGAAGAGAAGGGGTCCTAAAACCGAGCCCTGGGGGACACCCGTCCGCAGGGGGCGGGTGGCCGACAGGGTCCCTCTCCATGACACTTGGTAGGAGCGGTCATTGAGGTATGATGACAGCCATGTCAGCGCAGAGCCAGCCACTCCCATTCCTGCGAGGGCCGCAAGGAGGATCTGGTGGTTGACTGTGTCGAAGGCTGCAGATAGATCTAGGAGAATCAGGACAGAGGAGAGGCCTTTCGCTTTTGCTAAGTGAAGTGCCTCTGTGACCGCAATGAGGGCTGTCTCTGTGGAGTGACCAGTCCTGAAGCCTGACTGATTAGGGTCTAGGAGGTCATTCTGTAAGAGATAAGTAGTAAGTTGGTTGGATACAGCACGTTCAAGTGTTTTAGAAAGGAAGGAGAGAAGAGAGACAGGACGGTAGTTGCCTATGACAGTAGGGTTCAGGGTTGGTTTTTTTATGAGCGGCGTGACTCTGGCTTGTTTTAGGGAGGTGGGGACCACCCCCGAGTTGAGTGAGGAGTTGATGGTTGCAGTTAGGAATGGGAGGATGTCTGGTGCTATGGTCTGGAGGAGTGGGGAGGGTAGCTGGTCCAGCTGGCAAGTAGTCGGACGGTTTGACGTTACCAGTGTCAGGGTCTCTGCTTCTGTAATGGGAGAGAAAGATGACAGAGTGAAGGATGAGGTTCTCGATTCAGCATTTGGAATGGGTGGGGGTTGGGAGAAGGAGCTGCGGATGTTCTCCACTTTTTCCTCAAAGAAGATCGCAAAGTCTTCGGCAGAGAAAGATGAGGGAGGGGGGGGTGGGGGGGGAGTGAGGAGGGAGGACATGGTAGCATGCAGTTTGCGAAGATTCTTGGCAGAGGCCTCGATCCTATGGTGGAAGAAAGAAGCTTTGGCATTAGTGATGGTTTTGGAGAATGTTAACAAGAGGTTGTGATATGTGTCGATGTCAGCAGTGAGGCGTGACTTTCTATACTTCCTTTCAGCTGCTCTCAGGACCTGTCTTTGTTCTCTCACTGGATCTGTCAGCCATGGACTGGGTGGGGAACGGCGGGCAGGTTTCTCAACGAGGGGACAGAGCTTGTCGAAGGAGGTTGCCAGGGCTGAAAGGAGGGTGGAGGTTGCCATCTCTGTGGAGAGAGCAGAGAAGGTGTCACTCAAAGGTAGAGCGGATAGTATGTCAGAGGAGAGGGTGGAGGGGGATAGGGAGGGCAGGTTGCGTCTGAGTGAGACTGTTTGAGTTGGGGTGAAGACCTTTCGGTTAAGCATGAGAGTTAGTGAGAAGGATATGAAGGAATGGTCAGATACATGTAGGGGAGTTACCGTGGTGTTAATGATGCTGGAGTTACGGGAAAATATGAGATCCAAGGAGTTGCCTGCTTTGTGGGTGGGAGGCATGGCAGTGGGAGTCAGGTCAAACGATTGTAGGAGGGAGACTACTATGACTGACTGAGATGAGTCAGGCAGGTTGAAGTCGCCCAGTAGAAGGAGAGGGGTACCATCTTCCGGTAAGGAGCTAAGAAGCATGTCCAGCTCATCTGTGAAGTGATCGAGCGGACCTGGAGGGCGGTAGAGTGTAACAATGGTGAGATTGAAAGGATTAGAGACAGATACTGCATGATATTCGAGAGAGGAGAGTGACAGTTCTGGGAGTGGTGTTACGTTTGTAGCCCATGAAGGAGATGTCATGAGGGCAGTGCCTCCACCCCGTCTGGAAGGTCGAGGTGTGTGAGTGAAGTTATAGTTTGTAGATAATGCTGCAGGTGTTGATGAGTTATTGGGGGTTATCCAGGTCTCAGTTAGAGCCAGGAGCTGCAGATTTAGACTATGGGCGTAGGCAGTAATGAAGTCAGCTTTCTTGACTGCTGATTGACAATTCCATAAGCCTCCCCGTACTGTGACAGGTGTATTAGTGGCTGTAGGAGGGTAGGAGAGATTAGCCGGGTTACTAGCAAACTGTCGTGGATGGGTAGAGTCAGTTCTGGAGGAGCAGATTGTGGATATAGGTATGAGACACATTGTATTGTCGAGAGTGGCAGGGAGGAAGTAGAGAAATAGCAGTGTGGGAGGGAAATATAGGATTATGGTGTACTTAGCACTGGGTGGATCGGTGGATCACTCGGCGGTGAACTCCAGGATAACTCCTCCTCTTTGTCCCTCTTCGTTTCTCGACGCTTCGCTGACGCTACACCAGCAAGCCTTTAAATCACTATCACTAATTAGTGCTGTCTTAACACCTGGCCCTTAATGGGGGCACTTAACTAAACAAAATGGCCGTTTTAAACACGCCCCTTTAATCAAGTCAGCTGGTTCCTCACTTATAGACAGTACTGCTACATCTATACATTTATGACATACCAGATTTTCAAATACAGTACTGTTTGTGATACTAAAAAAATCCAGAAGAAGAGTATATACATTTGACATAGAAACTGTGCATTGGGGGAGGTTGGGTAGGTGGGGTGGGGCTGTACATTGGAGGTGGGGGGGGGGGGGGGGGGGGGGGGGGGTTGGGTAGGGGGGGACACACACTGTACATTGGAATACTGACATACATTTGACATGGAAACTGTACATTGTAGGAGGTTGGGTAGGTGGGGTGGGGTTGGGTGGGGCTGTACATTGGAATACTGACAAAGCCATGCTTGGTCTTTATTGTACAACTGGGTTAGGACATTTGTAGGGGCCAGTTTTGAATTGCAGTCTCCCGTAGGTGTTCTTTGAGAGTGTTTTTGAAGGTGGGTAGTGATTTACATTCCTTTACAGCTTTGGGTAGGGCGTTCCACATTGTTGTGGCATAATTGCGAAACGTGTTTAGTCCCTTGTTTGAGCCGAATCTGGGTTTTACATGATTTGTGGAGCTCCCTCTGGTGTTGTGATCGTGGTATTCACTGACCTTTGGGAAGTATTTTGACATGTACATGGGTACCTTGGTCGTGTAGTGTATCTTGTAGACCAGGCCCATTGCAAGTTGCTGTACTCTGTTGTCTACTCTAAGCCATCCTAGGTTGGCAAAGTGTGCAGGGGTGAGGTGGGTTCTAGGAGTCAGGTCAAGCAGTAGTCTGACTAGTTTGTTTTGAGATGTTTGTAATTTGGTTTTTAGTGCCTTTGAGGTGCTTTGGTACCATGAGGTGCAAGCATAGTCGTTAACTTTAATTAACAGATTGCAGAATGGGTACAGTACAGTACAGCTCAATACACACAATTGTTAAGGGAATGCAGACCAGAGAAGGACTTTCGACTTGTTTACTTCATCAAGGTCCCCCATTTTCAATTCGTAATGAAATTGCTATTATGTGTCTGCATGAACACACAACTGTAACTGTACTCAAAAATAACAAAATAAGGGTTGTCTCAGTTCACAACTATATTGGTCAAGTTTTGGGTGGGACTTGTTTGCGTCCCTACAGCTTCTTATTCAATTGAGCGAGATGCTCGGTTATGTCACACAGCCAGCTTGCATCTGACAGTTCAGACAATATTTCTTCAACCCTTGTTTGTTACCTATTCCGCCTGGATCTTTTTTGTATTTTGGGCTGTAAAATTGTCAAAGAATGTCTGAGGAGTAAGTGCTTTTGGCTTTTTTCCTTTGTTACTTCATCAATACCTCAGATGTTCAACACACATGTATGTGTAAGAATGTGTAATAACTAAGGCTGTCAAAGCTTTATTAACGCATTAACCCACAATTATTTTAACGCCGCTATTTTTTTACCGGCGCTCTTGGGGGGCCACATCAAATGACGTGGCGGGCCGCATTTGGCCCGCGGGCCATGAGTTTGACACCTATGCATTAGACTATTGTGTGATGTCATTATTCAGGCTCATTCTTAACCATCAATATTTGTTCATTTTCTTACTCACCTCTGATATATAATGCCATATTTACTTATTTGCATTTTGCATCTGAAAAAATACAACAATTTAATTTGAAAAATTAGACCAAATTTATGAACTTGAATTAACATTTATTTGTCTCTGCACTTATAAATCAAAAACTAACAAAATAATCTAATGGAAAATAAATAGTTGTATGGCACAACAGCAGCATTTATCAGGATACAGTAAGTAACATTATCATCTGATAATAAAATGAACATAAAATAAATACTTGTATAAATCAAAATAAATAATGTTATAAACAAATGTGCACAGGTAATCAAGAACTGTATGAAAAATAGTAGCAGCATCTTCTTAGAACAACAAGAAGAAAAGTAACTACTGCAGCATGTCACCGACATGCAGACTGGAAGAGCCGGGATTCAAACCACTGACCTCTTTTATCCAAAGCGAGTAGTGACGACTATATTCTCTTCCTCAACTTCTTGCTCTGAGAGCTAGTCACAGTCCCATTCATCCACTGCTCTGCCAAATGGGCTCCAAATGATTTATTTAACAATATCTTGGCGTTTTTACATGGAAGGCAGCCAATGCATCCCTCCTTGGCAAATAACCAGTCATATTTATTTTTCCAAAAGTTCCACTGACTCGGACCCCAGCATTGTGGTGGTTGAGTAGCAGCGCAGTCCAGGTCTAGTGGTGGAGACTCGGGTCTGGCAGTGGCAACCGGCGCGGTAACAATAACAGGTGCACTGCGCACAGGAGCAGCAGAGCTAACACTAGTACTAGCACTAGCAGTGTCAACTTCAGTGACAGTAGCGCTGCTAGCTGCTGCACTAACAGCGTCAGTCTTTGGCCTTTTTATAAAACCAAAGCTGTCCAGCTTTGTACAGCCTTGCGGCGGGTTGAGCCTTTTTTTTTTTCTTTCTTTTTGGCGGCATGTGGCGTACTGTTTAGTGTTTATGTTTTTAGTTGTTCTTCTTTATTCTTTATCATTATTATTATTATTTAAATGTTTCTTGTTTAACTATGGATTGTGTTTCTTTTATAATGGTATAAATGATTATTTGTGTAAATAAGGTTATACGCCGACCATTAAGAAAATACATGTTAGTTTAGGAATAAGGGGCAGGTAACTATAAGATTTATTCTTCTTCCTGCTCCTTTTGTCCATGGAATGGCTATTTATGATTTCTTTTTTTAATGAAGAAACTATGATTGTATTATTCCATGTGGCAAATAAAAACTCTGAACTGAACTGAACTGAACACAGACCGGCAGCTTTCTGTTTACAGCAGCTGCTTGCTGCTTCTTCTTCACTAGGTTGCAGTAGCGTTAAACTTATGGGCGACGCATAGCGGCTTGGAGGTGAAATGCAGCCTATTCCACAACATTAATTACTCAGTTCTTTTAAAAACTGAAAAGAAAAATATGATCTATTAACAATTTATTTAGGTAACATAAATAATACTAATTCGTAAAAAAAAAAAAAAAAAAAAATATTATATACATTTTTTGAGAGACCCCCACAGGGGCTCTTGACTATGGGGGCTCAGACTATAGCTATGGGGGCTGAGCCCCCATTGGCCCCCTCATAATTCGAACACTGATTGTTCGTTGAGCAGCCTGATGGCCTGGGGATAGAAGCTTCTTCTGAGTCTTTCTGTGCTCGCCTTAAGACTCCGGTATCGCTTGCCTGACCGCAGCAGTTCAAAGAGGCAGTTGTTCGGGTGGCTGGAGTCCTTGATGATTCTCTTAGCCTTCCCCCTGCACCGCTTGTTGTAAATGTTCTGGAGGGTGGGAAGCCCCCCTCCAATTGTGCGTTCGGCTGAACGTGTCACTCTTTGTAGTCTGCTACGATCTTGTGCAGTGCTATTCCCAGACCAGGAGGTGATGTTGCCAGTCAGGATGCTCTCTATTGTACATGAGTAGAAGTTCCTAAGGATCTTCTGACTGACTTGGAACTTCCTTAGGCGCCTGAGGAAGTAGAGGCGTTGTCGTGCCTTCTTCACAACACTGTCAATGTGTGTGGTCCATGTCAAGTCCTCGGATATGTGGGCTCCGAGGTACTTGAAACTGTTCACTCTCTCAACCGGTGCCCCGTCGATGCTGAGGGGGCTGTAGTCCTTGACCCCCGACCTCCTGAAGTCCACAATCATCTCTTTTGTTTTGCTGACATTCAGGGAGAGGCAGTTCTCCTGACACCACTGTGACAGATTCTCTACCTCTTCCAGGTAGGCCCTCTCGTCGTTGGCAGAGATCAGGCCCACCACTACTGTGTCATCAGCAAATTTGATGATTGTGTTGTTGTTCCGCTGTGCCACGCAGTCATGTGTGTACAGGGAGTAGAGGAGGGGGCTCAGAACACAGCCCTGGGGGGCCCCTATGTTGAGCGTGATGGATGTTGAGAAGTGTGTGTGTGTGCGGAGGCGTCTTAAAATGGACCATCCACTCCAGTGTGCACTCCGCAAATCAGACAGACAAGACTAGAGTATAGGAAATGGGATTTTGATTTTATTTTATTAGGGATCCCCATTAGCTGGTGGTGGCGGTTCGTCCATAGTGGGCGCTAGAGCGCCGCCCTCCCTGGTTAAAAGAGAGGAGAAGACTTTTTTTTTTTTTTTTTTTAGAGCCCTAGAAATAAAATAAACATGTTTAAAATGAATAATATTTACTCATTTTAAGTATGTTTGTGTTTCCAATGCACAATATAACGTTAATATATCAAATATAAATAATTGTTTTTCATTTACATTCACATTTACATTTAGTCATTTAGCTGACGCTTTTATCCAAAGCGACTTACAAGTTCTGTACGACAAGTCATCAGGAAGGGCACAACTCTATCAGCTGAGTAACAATGTTCATAAAGTGTTGAGTGCTACGTGTAGGTTAGTTTATTAGGACAAGTGCATGACAGTAAGGTTAGTTAGGGTTGGTTAGATTTTTTTTATTTTTTATTTTTTTTATTCAGATAATGGTTGAAGAAGTGCGTCTTTAGTTGATGACGAAAGATTGGACGGGTTTCGGCTGTCCTAACTGGGGTGGGTAGTTCATTCCACCATTGTGGGGCAAGGACTGAGAATAGGCGGCTTCTCTTTGATGACCCTCCCGGAGCTTGGATAGGAGTAGGTCTGAGGCGGCCAGAAGATGCAGAGCGTAGGGGTCTTGCGGGTGTGTAGTGAGAGACCATTGACCGGAGGTAGGCGGGAGCGGTTCCCTTTGCCGCACGGTATGCCAGGTCGAGGGCCTTGAAGCGGATTCGTGCAGCAATGGGGAGCCAGTGCAGGTCCCTAAGAAGTGGGGTGACATGGGCCGACTTCGGTAGGTTTGAGATCAGGCGTTGCAGTAGTCGAGGCGGGAGATGACTGTTGATTGGACAAGGAGTTGGGTGGCTTCTTTTGTCAGGAAGGGGCGGATCCTTCTGACGGTGCTCAGGAGGAATCTGCAGGTTCTGGTTGTTGCTGCGATGTGAGCAGAGAAGTTCAACTGGTCGTCGAGGACAACACCAAGGTTCTTGGCGGTCGGGGACGCGGTCACAGCTGCATTCTCGACTGTGATGGAAAGGTCTGTCAGGGGGGAGGATTTGGCCGGCAAGTGAAGCAATTCTGTTTTGCTTAGGTTCATTCACAGGAAGTCACTAGTAACTATAGCTCTCAGGCCGGGCGACTCGCTGTTTCCTCGCAGCCAATGAAATAGGTCAACCAAATAAATTTCGCCTATCAGTGCGTAACGCACTGTGCGTTGAAATATGATGTAATATGATGGAAGCCGGGCGCGTTTTCAAGCGATCTATATCATCTAAGCAAGCAGCGTCTATACTTTCCATAGCCGCATTTCTCTGAGACGCTCTCTGATTGGCCGACGTCAGTTTCTACACTGGTTAGGCTTAGTTACTCTTCGAAGTTGGTTAAGGTTAGAGTTTGTCTTAGAGCATGACGGCAAGTTCTTTCAACGGTTAAGCTTAGGCACTCTTTCAAAGTTGGTTAAGGTTAGAGTTTGTCTTAGAGCAGGGCGATAGAACTCCAGGTAGTTTGCAAGCTGTTCGACGCGGAAATGGGCAAAGACACAGCTCATCACAGTACTTGTGTTGTGGTGCCTAACTTGGCTAACAAAAAGCTATATGGCTAGATGGATGCAGTCTGGACAGTGGATATACATCAACAGTCTGGGACTGTGGGACAGTGGACATATACACTTTATCAAGCCCTCCTGGACCACGTTTCAACTAAACAAAGTAAGTTAATGCGGTCTCTCTCTCTCTCTCTCTCTCTCTCTCTCTCTCTCTCTCTCTCTCTCTCTCTCGCTCTCTCTCTCTCTCTCTCTCTCGATCTCTCTCTCTCGCTCTCTCAACACAGCGTGTTGTTGTTGAACTATAACATTTAATTTCGCCGCTGGTGATGCATAATGGATGAATGAATGAATGGTAACTTGTTTAAAATGACAAGATATACATATGTGTTCATTATTGGATTGATCATACGTGTACTAGTGTAGTATGAATGAACTCGACTTAACGTTGGAAACGGGGTAACGTTATGTTGAGTCAGTGTTCGCTTGGTCAGCTGTCCGCTTGCCCCCCCCCCCCCCCCCCTTCACCCCCCCCCCCCCCCCCCCCCCGCGCCCACCCAAATGTAGTTCACACCGGCCGCCACTAGCCTGGTGCGATAGCAACCAGCTAGTCTTCCTGGGGTCCACACACAAAAAAACATACAAAAACAATCACTATTGCAAAAACAAAATGATTAAAAATCAGTACACACAATGCATAATGAAACTACTGTAACAATTAAGATAGCTAAAATTACATTAGTGTAAAACAAAAACAAAAAATTACTTTACAGTGTTAAAAACCATTTAAAAACAATTTAAGATTATTTTTAAAAGTGAATCTACTGTAAATGCAGCAGAGGTTCCGAGGCAGGCCATTCCAAAGAGTTAATGCTCTAAAAATAAAAGATCTCCCCAAAGCGCTGGATTAAGACCAGCACGGTTTCATTTATACTAAGTGCTACAGTGTAGGTTAGTATATGCACTAAGTGCATGACAGTAACAAAAGGTACACAGATGGCCACACCTCCAAGCTCTACTCAACTGGAGTGAAACTAGTTTTGATTAAGATTTACAGAACATTGGGGGGGCAGGTGGCGCACGGAGACTACGTTCGTCACCAACACCGGGAGACACTAGGATTCGCCTGTTCGAATCCAGCTCCCGGCGTTGCTATCAGCTTGGCTGGCCTCTCACACTGATACAATTGGCTGTATCAGGGGCTGGGAAAGCTGAAGGGTGGGTCCTGGGCGTTGTGGACAGCGACCCCTACAGTTCGGTCGGGGCGCCTGCTCAGCGAGGGTTGGAACTGAGGAGAGATAGTGTGGCTTCCCACACGCTACACTCTCCCCGGTGAGAACCTGCGCGGCCAGGTTGGCCTGCCCCAGGCTGCACATGCGTCTGAGGAAAGCATGTGACAGTCTCCGGTCTCCCGGACCAACAGTAGGGGAAAGTACGCAACAACCAGGAAGGGTGGGATGGGAAAAAGGAGGGGAAGAAATACAAAAAAAAAAAAAAAAAAAATTACAGAACACAGTTCCTAAAGTTACACACTTCACAATGATGTAGACCAGGGGTTCTCAAACCTTTTCATACCGCGACCCCATTTACTCTACAACTACCAAAGGAGAAGGGGGGAATGGCAGTACCCAGTCTGAGAGACTATTACTACGCAGCACAGCTCAGAGCAGTGACATGCTGGTGCAATGTAAATTATGAAGCCAGATGGAAAGACATTGAAAAGGAAGGGGAGGGATACAATGTACAGGCACTAATAGGGGATAGGGAACTATTGCTAGATCCAATCCAAATTCACTTTAAATATATGGAACACAGGAAACTTTATCACTAGATACAATCAAACCTTTATCACTAAATACAATGAAACAACCTTTCCTGCTGTTCTCGTTCAACACGGTGACGAAATCACAAGCCTATGAGACTAAACACGTTCAGTAGAACAGAGAAGTAGTTCAACCTCCTGTCTGACACAATTTTACTGTCTGTCTGTCTGTCTGTCTGTCTGTCTGTCTGTCTGTCTGTCTGTCTGTCTGTCTGTCTGTCTGTCTGTCTGTCTGTCTGTCTGTCTGTCTGTCTGTCTGTCTGTCTGTCTGTCTGTCTGTCTCTCTCTCTCTCTATATCTCTCTCCCTCTCTCCATATCTCTCTCTGTCTCTCGCTCTGTATGTCTCTCTGTATCTCTCTCTGTCTCTCTGTCTCTCTCTCTCTCTCTCTCTCTCTCTCTCTCTCTCTCTCTCTCTCTCTCTCTCTCTCTCTCTCTCTCTCTCTCTATCGCTCTCTTACTGTAACAAAGCCTTATTAGGAGTAGTCGTGACTACTAGATCTGTCAGCTGTCATCATAACTCCCCCACAAGTGAACACATCCACCAATGCAGCAGTTATCAAGAAAAAAGACAAAAAATACCAGCTCTGTTTCTCCTTTTGACTGCCTCTATATTCTTATCTGACCCGGGTTTGATGACACACTCTCACACACACACACACACACACAGACATGCACGCACGCACGCACGCACACGCACGCACGCACACACGCACACACACACACACGCACGCACGCATGCACGCACGCACGCATGCACGCACACACACACTCTCACACACACACACACACACACACACACACACACACACACACACACACACACACACACACACACACACACACACACACACACACACACACACACACACACACACACACACACACACACACACACACACACACACCACACATACGTTTACATTGCCAAAGCCAGTGTTAAAACAAACAAAACAAAGTCAAACAGAGAAATCAGAAGAAATCAGTCAAATGTTTTAGTTATTTTCCATGTTTTCAAAGTCTCTTTGGGTGTTTGCAATTTGTGGGAAGTATATGTCTCTGATGTCTTGGTATAGTGGGCAGGTTGTTAAGAAGTGTAGCTCGGTTTCCACCTCTTCTTGTGTGCAGTGGGTGCACAGTCTGTCTTCTCTTGGGAGCCAGGTCTGCCTATGGCGGCCTTCCTCGATGGCTAGGCTGTGCTCGCTGAGTACCTAGTCAAGGATCAATGCTATTTGGCCCTAAACAGAGAGTACACAGTGGCAGAATACCTGAGCACTGTGACAAATTGGCTCTGGTTTTGGGTTGATTATTTCCAATGTGTCAGATTTTTTATTTTAGTTTTGTTTTTTGTTTTTTGTTTTCTTTGTTTTCTTCTATCTCACTCTGTCTCTCTGTCTCTGTCTCTGTCTCTGTCTCTCTCTCTCTCTCTCTCTCTCTCTCTCTCTCTCCCCCTCTCTCCCCCTCTATCTCTCCCTCTCTCTCCCTCCTCTCTGTCTCTCTCTCTCTCTCTCTCTCTCTCTCTCTCCTCTCTCTCTTTCTCTTTCTCTTTCACTACAACACTACATAAGGTTAACTCTTTCACTACCACACTACAGAAGGTTAACCACCTTCCACTACCACACTACAGAAGGTTAACCCTTTCACTACCACACTACAGAAGGTTAACCTGTTCACTACCACACTACAGAAGGTTAACCTTTCACTACCACACTACAGAAGGTTAACCTTTCACTACCACACTACAGCAGGTTAACTCTTTCACTACCAAACTACAGAATGTTGAATGAATGAATGAATGAATGAATGAAAACTTTATTTAACAGATTGCAGAATGGGTACAATACAGTACGGCACAATACATGTACAATTGTTAAGGGGATGCAGACCTGAGAAAGACGTTTGTCTTGTTTCCATCAGGGTCCCCCATTTTCAATTCATATAGAAAGGGACTCTTTCACTACCACACTACAGAAGGTTAACCGTGATGTGTCTTGTCAACTTAGGTTGCTTAGCTGTGGTTCCTTCTTGTTTATTTTCTTGCTGACATGCCATCCTGGAGCCAACATGTCAGAATGAACCTTCTAAAGCTTGCAGCCTCTCTGCTGTGACCAGGGTTGGTAACACAATGAGAGTATGCAACCTTTGCCAAGTCCCACCACTGACCCTGTCCTGCCGAGCACAGACCACTGAGGAAAGGTCGCCGAAAGGTCAAGGATCAGCACTCACTGTTGCTGTGTCTGGATTGGATTTCTAAGGGCAATGTTGTCACATGCTGCACGTATGTGTGCGCGTGTGTGTCCGTTTGCCCACGTGCATGTGTGTGCGTGTGTGTGTCTGTGTGCCTGTGTGTGTGTGTGCATGTGTGCCTGTGTGTGTGTGTTTGTGTGTGTGTGTGTGCATGTGTGCCCATGTGTGTGTGTGTGCGTGTGTGTGTCTGTGTGCATGTGTGTGTGTATGTATGTATATCTTTGTGTGTGTGTGGGTGTGTATGTATGTTTGTGTGCGCATATGTGTGTGTGTATGTATGTATGTATGTATGTATGTATGTATGTATGTATGTATGTATGTATGTATGTATGTATGTATGTATGTATATGTGTGTGTGTGTGTGTGTATATCTATATGTGTGTGTGTATATATATATGTGTATATGTATATGTTTGTGTATATATGTGTGTATATGTGTGTATATGTATATGTGTATATATGTATATGTGTTTATATGTATGTGTATATGTGTGTATATGTATATGTGTGTATATGTATATGTGTGTATATGTGTGTATATGTGTGTATATGTATATGTATATGTGTGTATATGTATATGTGTGTATATGTGTGTATATGTATACGTGTGTATATGTATATGTGTGTATATGTATATGTGTTTATATGTATGTTTACTGTATGTATATGTATATGTGTTTATATGTATATGTATGTGTATATGTATATGTGTTTATATGTATATGTGTGTATATGTATATGTGTGTATATGTGTTTATATGTATATATGTGTGTAAGGGACCAAGCAGCCAGACAAGGAGGACACAGTGGTTTTGCCAAAAAATAAGGGTTTTATTTTACCCATTTCAAAAACAGCCAAAGAATAAGGGTTTTATTTACCCATGCAAAAACATAATTTAAATATAACATAAATGGTCAAAATAATATAGCAGGACAAAACCAGACCTGAACAGAACGGAAGACAATGACAACTAAAAACTCAAAACTATATATAGGCCCTGGCCAGATACATCTAATCTAAGTGGGCTAATTGATAATTAATATTTTACTAAATAATATCTTACACTTCTAATGAATCTAACAAACAATAAACACACAGCACACAACACAACTACCAAACTGCACAACTAATAATCTTAATTAATAAGGAAATACATACAAGGAAACTAAATTACAATACAATAAACCCCCCCGGCATCTCCCGCAACATGGTTTGGTCCACCCCCCCCATCCGGCCATTTAGGACCGATCAGTCACAGCTGCTCTGTTTGCCCAGAGTGGGGATGGCTGGCTGCAGAGTTGGAGAAAACAAACAATGAACAACATGCATGCACTTAACCATGTAAGTCAAATAATAAAGAATGGATATGATATCAGTACGCAAGTCTATGTGTCGTGTGTCATTATGTGAAATAGAAATGGTGTATGTGTATCATGAATGTAAACGTGTACAAACAATACGGTTAACATGTGCGGGTGCGGTGCACAGACGTATCCGTCACATACTCCCCCTCCTCTGGAAGCCCGCTGGCACAGCGGGACAGGTAGTCAGCAGTCACATTGTCCTTGCCCGGGATGTGGAGGACACGGAATCTGTAGGGCTGCAGGTCGAGATACCAGCAAGTGATCCGGCTGTTGGAATCTCTCATCCTCTCCATCCATGTCAGTGCCTTGTGGTCAGTCTCCAGAATGAACTCGCATCCCAGAAGATAGTACTTCAGAGAGGAAATGGCCCATTTGACTGCCAGACACTCCTTCTCGATGGTGGAGTACCTCGTCTCTCTAGGAAACAGCTTCCTACTGATGAAAACCACGGGGTGTCGGTCATCAGGCGGGCCCTGCAGAAGGACGGCCCCTACACCCCGATCTGAGGCATCAGTCTGTAGAAAGAAAGTCTTAGTGAAATCTGGGCAACACAACACAGGGTCACTCCTTAGAGCTTGCTGAAGGTCTTTAAAGGCCAAAACAGCCTCTTCTGTCCACCTCAACGGGTTAGGACAGTTCTGGCTGAGCATGTCAGTGAGGAGGGCAGCCCTGGCAGAGTAGTTGGGCACAAATCTATGGTACCAACCTGACATGCCCAAAAACGACCTCAACTGCTTCCTGGTTTGTGGCAGGGGACACTGCTGAATGGCTTGGACCTTGTGGACCTGAGGCCGGCAGACCCCGTTCCCGATGACATATCCCAGGTACTCGGTCTCGACTCTGGCGAATGCACATTTGGAGGGGTTGATGGTGAGGCCAGCCTCCTTGAGACACTGAAAGACTCTCTTCAGGTGTCCCATGTGATCTGTCCAGGTGTTGCTATAAACAACAATGTCATCCAGATAGGCTGAGGCAAACTCTGACAATCCACTGATGACCCCATCCATGAGCCGCTGGAAGGTGGCCGGCGCACCATGCAATCCAAAGGGCATCACTGTAAAGTGGAACAGGCCCCACTGTGTCCGGAAAGCAGTACGCTCAAGGGACTTGTGGGAAAGGGGAACCTGCCAATATCCTTTACATAGATCAATGGTAGTCAAATATTTGGCTTGACCCAGACGGTCAATAATAATAATAATAATAGATTGGATTTGTAATGCACTTTTTGTTCGCTGGGATCCCAAAGTGCTAACATGGTTAAAAACAGTTAAAAAAAAAAATAGAATAAAATAGTTATTAGTAAAACAAATAAAATAAAATACAGAATAAAAATAGAACATAGTTAGTTAAAAACATAGTATAAACAGACAATTTAAAAACAAAGCGCAATAAAATTTAAGTAAAAAGCTAACAGTCAAAGGCCTTTTTAAACAGATAGGTTTTCAGGCCTGCTTTAAAAGAGTCCAGGCTCTGTGGTGCCCTCAGCTGGATGGGGAGGCTGTTCCACAGGCGTGGTGCAGCCGTGCAGAAGGCTCGGTCACCCATGGTGCAGAGCCGGGTATTGGGGACCTGAAGGAGCAGGCTACCTGCGGATCTGAGGGTGCGGGTGAAGGATTGTGGAGTGATGAGTTCCTGAAGGTAGAGGTCATCGATACGGGGTGTTGGGTAGGAATCAAATTTTGACACTGAATTCAAATAACGAAAGTCAATACAGAACCTGATCGATGCATCCTTCTTTGGAACAAGAACAATGGGATTGCACCACTCACTTCGGGACTGCTCGATGATGCCAAGGGACAGCATGAGGTCAATCTCCTTCTTGAGGGACTCTAGCAAGCGTTCAGGAATGCGATAACTCATGTGTTTAACAGCAGCATTGTCCTTCAGCACAATCTCATGTTCTACTACCTGTGTACGGCCAGGGTTCTCCTGGACCACCGCTGGATCACATACAGCTTGTACCTGAGCCTGTCGTTCTGGCGACAGATGGTGTAGATCCAGGACAGGCGAGGTAGGCTCCGGTAAGTACTGCTCTCCAGCATCATCCTCCTCTACCCTCCGGATCAGCAGCACTGGTAGACTGTCTGGTGGCTTTGGTCGGGGGACCCACTCTCTCAGTAGGTTGACATGTAGGTTCTTGGTAGAACGGCCACGACCTGGGGTGGAGATTTGGTAAGTGGTGGAACCAAGTTTCTTGATTACCTTGAAGGGCCCTTGCCATTTTGCCAGCAGCTTGCTTTCCTCAAAGCTCCTCTCCCCGGCAGACCGATCATACAAGGTCTTTTGCCGTCGCTGGGCCACCACCATACTCTCCTGGGCCAGAGCAGACATCCTTGTCAGCTTCTCCCGCATCTGAATCACATAAGAGACAACATCACAGGGTTCGTTTACCTCCTGGTCCCTCTGCCAGACATCCTTCAGGAGTGAAAGCGGCCCCCTTACCTCATGTCCATACATCAACTCAAAAGGTGAATAGCTGGTAGAGGCCTGTGGTACTTCTCTGTAAGCAAACATCAGATATGGGAGCCACTGGTCCCAATCAGAACCAGAGTCACTGACAAACTTGCGGAGCATCTGTTTTAAGGTCTGATTGAAACGCTCGGTTAGACCATCGGTCTGTGGATGATATGGTGTTGTTCTTAAGCTTCTGATGCCCAACAGCTGGTATACATCCTTCAGGAGCTTGGACATGAAATTTGTGCCCTGGTCCGTAAGTATTTCCCGGGGGAACCCTACCCTGGAGAAGAACTGCACCAGACAGAATGCAACAGTCTTGGCTTTGACTGACTTGAGGGGGAACACTTCAGGATATTTTGTGGCATAATCTGTAATGACTAGCAGAAACCGGTTACCAGACTTGCTCTTTTCTAGTGGACCGACCACATCCATACCTAGTCGTTCGAATGGAGTGCCTATAACTGGTAATGGCTGGAGAGGTGCTTTGGCATAGTCCCGCTTTGCGGTCAACTGGCATTGAGGGCAGCTCCGACAGTAGGCAGCGACATCTCTACGTAGGCCAGGCCAAAAAAATTGTCTCTGTATGCGGGCAGTGGTTCTATGCTTTCCTAGGTGGCCAGCCCAGGGAATGGAATGTCCCAGATCAAGTATTACTTCCCGGGTTGCTTTTGGAACCACCATCTGCTCAGTGGACTTAGTCTGGCGATAAAGGATACCTCGCTGTAAAAAGTTGTTATCAGGGCCACTCTCAAGTCCAGCCTCAACTTTCCCTCTCCCTTTAGCCTTGGATAAACAGCCAACTAGGCTGGGGTCTGCTTGTTGCATGTCAATAATGTTGGTCGGTATTCTAAAGCCTAGGGGAAGCTCTGGGTTTGGTTCACCTTGGGGATGGACAACAGTACCTTGAAACTTCTCTCCTCTCCTTTGCTTGCAGGGTTTCCGTGGTTTACCTGGTTCTGCCCCCACCTCTACATCATAGAATGGCAGCACAGCAAGTGTCTGATCAGGTCCGGTCGTCTGCTTAGCCTGAGCTCGGGTGAGGGCAGCATTGCAGGTCTGACGGGACTGCAGCAAATCAAACAGCACCGGCAAGTCGTTTCCTAATATGACAGGAAAGGGTAGGTTATTGGAAATGCCAACAGTGAGCAGGTAAGCTTGTCCCTGTACCTTAATATACAGATCAGCAGTGGGGTATGCCTTTTCATCCCCGTGCACACAACATATGGGAATGGTTTCTGAGGTGCACACTTGATGGAGTGGTACATACTGCTGATGAACCAGAGTTTGTGCACTACCCGTGTCAATCAACGCCCTGAGCTCCTGGCCATTGATTTCCACTGTGATCTCCCTTGTGGGCTGCTCATACTTCCACTCGGGCTCAGTCCTGTATCGTGGAGCATAGCATAACTGGGTCAGCTTGACAGGGTTTTTAGGGCACATGGGCTTGGTATGCCCCTCCTGCCCACACAGATAACAAACCGGCACTTTTGGGCTGGAGTATCTGACAGTCATTGGCGGGTTTCCCCTTTGGGGAAACTTACCCACATCGGTGGATGCTTGGCGAGTGGCCTGCGGGAATGAACCCGGTCGCCACGGCTCCTTGGCTACCTTCCATGCAGCATTGGTCCACGGTTGGTTATTCCGTCTGGCGGCCACAAAGATGTCAGCCAGACGAGCTGCTTCTGCTGCCGTGCCAGGGTCATGTTCCCGGATCCACACCTGTAGCTCAGGGGACAACATTCTCAGAAACTGTTCCAATATCATGGTTTCTCCAATGTCCTTCACAGTCTTGCCTTTAGGCTGGACCCATTTGTCATACAGTTCTTTTAGCCTTACATAAAGCTCTTTAGGGGTCTCGTTGGACTGCACCTCCCATGATCGAAACCTCTGTCTGTATGTTTCTGGGTTAATATCATACTTCTGGAGAATGGCTGTTTTGACTTGGTCATAATCAAGTGAGTCATCAGCATCCATGTTTACATAGGCACTCCTGGCCTTACCAGTGAGTAGAGGAACCAGTCGAAAGGTCCAATCTGCTTTATGCCACCTACAGGCACCTGCAATGCGCTCAAAAGTTACTAGAAAATGTTCAATATCATCTGAATCAGTAAATTTTTCCAGTCTGGGTTCCTGGGGAACTCGATACTGACCAGAGAGGCTGCCCGTGTGTTGGCTGGCTCCAAACAGTAACTCTGCCTGTGAGGAGTCACGCTGTGGTTCCACGCCTGTAGGTGAGTCCTCTGGGGGTGGTAACGTGGCTGGGAAGGTACGTGCTGTGACTTCCAACTGAAGTAGAGAGAACTGGTACTGGATGTCTTTAACCCACTGCCCTTGCCTTGCCGCTTCTTCCTCCATTCGGGTCTCCCTGACCTGTTGCTGGCCCATAAAGGCTCGGAGGATGTTGGATAGGTCTGTTAGGGTGGGTTCTCCACTGACACCTCCAGGTGGCTCACCGGCCCCTCCAGTTGCTCCAGGTTCTTCCCCATCGTCGTTTTCCACATAGTCTTCTGGTACAGCCGACCGCTGCCCGGGGTTCCCCCTTCCCCTTCCTCGTGGCATTTTCTTCAGGGAAGCAAGGGAGAAAAAAAATTAAAATAGTAATTCCAAAAAAAAAAACACCGTCCTCGGCGTGCTGATCCCACCGCTGTCACCATTTGTAAGGGACCAAGCAGCCAGACAAGGAGGACACAGTGGTTTTGCCAAAAAATAAGGGTTTTATTTTACCCATTTCAAAAACAGCCAAAGAATAAGGGTTTTATTTACCCATGCAAAAACATAATTTAAATATAACATAAATGGTCAAAATAATACAGCAGGACAAAACCAGACTTGAACAGAATGGAAGACAATGACAACTAAGAACTCAAAACTATATATAGGCCCTGGCCAGATACATCTAATCTAAGTGGGCTAATTGATAATTAATATTTTACTAAATAATAATATGAATCTAACAAACAATAAACACACAACACACAACACAACTACCAAACTGCACAACTAATAATCTTAATTAATAAGGAAATACATATAAGGAAACTAAATTACAATACAATAAACCCCCCCGGCATCTCCCGCAACATGGTTTGGTCCACCCCCCCCATCCGGCCATTTAGGACCGATCAGTCACAGCTGCTCTGTTTGCCCAGAGTGGGGATGGCTGGCTGCAGAGTTGGAGAAAACAAACAATGAACAACATGCATGCACTTAACCATGTAAGTCAAATAATAAAAAATGGATATGATATCAGTACGCAAGTCTATGTGTCGTGTGTCATTATGTGAAATAGAAATTGTGTATGTGTATCATGAATGTAAACGTGTACAAACAATACGGTTAACATGTGCGGGTGCGGTGCACAGACGTATCCGTCACAGTGTGTATATGTATATGTTTATATGTATATGTATGTGTGTATATGTATATGTGTGTATGTATATGTGTGTATATGTATATGTGTGTATATCTGTATATGTGTGCATATGTATATGTGTGTATATGTATATGTATACTGTATGTATATGTGTATGTATATGTATATGTGTGTATATGTGTATGTGTGTATATGTGTATGTTTGTGTATATGTATATGTATATGTGTGTGTATGTATATGTGTGTATATGTGTATGTGTGTATATGTGTATGTTTGTATATGTTTGTGTATATGTATATGTGTGTATATGTATATGTGTGTATATGTGTGTATATGTATATGTGTGTATATGTGTATGTATGTATGTGTATATGTATATGTGTGTATATGTATATGTGTGTATATGTGTATATGTGTGTATATGTGTATATGTGTATATGTATGTGTATATGTAAATGTATATGTTGGTATATGTATATGTGTATGTGTGTATATGTGCGTATATGTGTGTATATGTATATGAATGTCCCCTCTTCATCAATCAAACAATAAATCAATCAATCAATCAATCAGTCTGAAGCTGAGTCTGAAAAGACACCTCTTCTCAGGAAAGATGGCAGAAATCTCCAAAAGAATAAAATGACGCCCGATTTCCAGAGCGTTATCTTGTCGTCCATTTCATATGCTTGACATTGTGTGTGTGTGTGTGTGTGTGTGTGTGTGTGTGTGTGTGTGTGTGTGTGTGTGTGTGTGTGTGTGTGTGTGTGTGTGTGGAGTTTTCCCGGTGGCCTGGCCTGCACAGATTTTTTTTTTTGAAAAAGGTCTGTTATTTAATGTTTGTGTAAAGGGCTATTTTAACTGTTGATGGGTAGTGCATCAGTAAAGTGAATATGGTATTGTGCTCTTGACTTGTTTGAATAGGTGGAGAGAGTGGTTAACTGTATTATAATAGTAAATAGAAAAATATGTTGTGCTCTTGCTTTTTTCTTTTTGAAGGTGGAGAGAGTACCATTGCTAGTGCCACAACAGTTTTATTTGAGGTTCATAACAGTACATTGTACTAAGCAATTGTTGGCTCATTAGTTTGTGATTCACATGCACTAAAATTCACCAGAATGCAGGAAATTAAGGGTGTGTTCACATCTGAAAGTCCGGATTTTCCGTGGATAGTCCGGACTTTCTGGTGGACCAAATGTGAAAATGATACATTGTTTAATTGTTAGAGAGAGAGAGAGAGAGAGAGAGAGAGAGAGAGAGAGAGAGAGAGAGAGAGAGAGAGAGAGAGAGAGAGAGAGAGAGAGAGAGAGAGAGAGAGAGAGAGAGAGAGAGAGAGAGATTAAGCTGTCAACTACTAGCTGCATAGAAGCAGCTCGAGATGCGTTGTTGTTACAGAGCTGCTCCACGCTGCTATTATGAAATTACCCAAAAAGTATGTAAGCTTTTTTTTTCTTTATCTGAATGTCCGCGAATGTCCTCCTCACGCAGGAGAAAGTTGTCCGCACGCGGCGCGAGTCTAGAGTAGAGAGAGAGAGAGAGAGAGGAAGAGAGAGACTGCGTCTAGAGAGGAGAGAGAGAGGGAGGAAGAGAGAGACTGTCCGCGTGCGGCGCCAGTCTAGAGAGACCCAGGAGTAGGCTACTTTGCTTCCTGGATTAGGTACTATAGTCCGATTGAAACAAACCGAGTCCCAACTTTTCAAGAGGACCATGGTTCGGTTGTTTGGTCCTCATTATAGTTCGGTTTGCGTTCATACCTGTACAAACCAAACGGACTATCGATCTAAAGGGACCATGGTCCACTTAAAGGGACCATGGTCCACTTAAAGTGGACCAAACAGAGTAGGTGTGAACGCGCCCTAAGTCTTTGTAACAAAAATCTTCCAAGTGGGGGACCCCCAGACCCCCCGCTTAAAAGGTGGCCTGATTGGGGCTATATTTCGCGCTATATCTCCCGGTATGAATTATTTCCCCAGTCCGGCCGTGTGTGTGTGTGTGTGTGTGTGTGTGTGAGATTCTGTACATGGTGTACAGTATGCCACCCTACTGGCTGAAGGATGGAACTGCAGAGCAGGTCCACACATTGTTAGTCTCTCATCTCACAGTGTTCTACTCCGATGCCTTCCAGGCTGTTCCGTCTATCAGCCAATCGCTTCTTCCTTTCTCCCCTATCTCTGCTTCCCCTATATCTCTGCTTCCCCTATTTCTCTACTTCTCTATCTCTATACTTCTCTATCTCTCTCTACTTCTCTATCTCTCTACTTCTCTCTCTCTCTCTACTTTTCTATCTCTCTACTTCTCCATCTCTCTACTTCTCCATCTCTCTCTACTTCTCCATCTCTCTCTACTTCTCTATCTCTCTACTTCTTCATCTCTCTACTTCTCCATCTCTCTCTACTTCTCTATCTCTCTACTTCTCTATCTCTCTACTTCTCTATCTCTCTACTTCTCTATCTCTCTAGTTCAAGTTCAGGTTTAGTTTTATTTGTCACATATAAGCTACATGTACATTACAGTGAAATGCTTTGTTCTGTATGAACCTCCTGAGAATGTGCTTCATGCGGTAAATAAAAGTAAAAATAATAAAGACCTCTTTACCTCTCCCACATCTCTACTTCTCTATCTCTCTACCTCTCCCCCGTCTCTACTTCTCTTCAAGGCCTCTCGTGTCTCTGTTTCTCAGAGTGTGTGTGTGTGTGTGTGTGTGTGTGTGCGCGCGTGCGTGCGTGTGTGTGTGTTCTCTGGCGCAGAGGCCTGGGAGATTCTGTACATAGTGTACACAGTATGCCACCCTACTGGCTGAAGGATGGAACTGCAGAGCAGGTCCACACATTGTTAGTCTCTCATCTCACAGTGTTCTACTCCGATGCCTTCCAGGCTGTTCCGTCTATCAGCCAATCGCTTCTTCCTTTCTCCCCTATCTCTGCTTCCCCTATATCTCTGCTTCCCCTATTTCTCTACTTCTCTATCTCTCTACTTCTCTATCTCTCTCTACTTCTCTATCTCTCTACTTTTCTATCTCTCTACTTCTCCATCTCTCTACTTCTCCATCTCTCTCTACTTCTCCATCTCTCTCTACTTCTCTATCTCTTTACTTCTCCATCTCTCTACTTCTCCATCTCTCTCTACTTCTCTATCTCTCTACTTCTCTATCTCTCTACTTCTCTATCTCTCTACTTCTCTATCTCTCTAGTTCAAGTTCAGGTTTAGTTTTATTTGTCACATATAAGCTACATGTACATTACAGTGAAATGCTTTGTTCTGTATGAACCTCCTGAGAATGTGCTTCATGCGGCAAATAAAAGTAAAAATAATAAAGACCTCTTTACCTCTCCCACATCTCTACTTCTCTATCTCTCTACCTCTCCCCCGTCTCTACTTCTCTTCAAGGCCTCTCGTGTCTCTGTTTCTCAGAGTGGTTTTACTGAAGGGATTTTTGGCCTTTCCTCTGTTCCTCATGGCTGCCGGCCGCCATGTTACTCCCCGTCTCTCCTGAATGTCACGCAGCGTCTCCGGTTGCCGTGCCGGTCTTTTAATAGCCGGGCGGCTGAAATGTGAGGGGTCACAATGGAGGAGGATAAATACAAGGTGCAGTGGGTCTGCAGAGTAGTCGTGGACATTTAGTCGGATCTTCCTCTCGTCTCCTCTCGGCTCTCCTTCCAAACTCAAAGGTAAATCCACCGGCCGCTGCGAATGGAAAACGATCATATGAGCTCAATTGTTTGTCTGGTCATTGTAGAAGCTTTGACTTTGACTTTGCTGGTATTTATTTAGTCTAGTCGGTATTAAACAAGGTCTAGGCCAGTTAATGCACGGATAGAACCTTCTCATAGCACCGGCTGTGTTCCACCCTTACCAAGGAAGGACAGTGGAATTAGATTTGAGGATTTCACATTTCATTGCAAATGCATGAGTAGAATTGTTTTTCTCAAACGTGCATGTTTTTCTTAATGAATTAATGAATGACCTTTATTTATATAGCACCCTTCACAGCACGAATGCACAGGGTGCTTTACACTACAGCTAACATATAAAAACAAAAACAAAAATCTGAAATAAATGACAACAACAACAGACAGCAGTTAAAAACAGTGAACCAAATAAAATAATAGAATAAAAAGAATTAAAATAAAATCATCAGTCAATAACTAAAAACTATAGGAACAGTGAGGACAAAGGGTGCCTATATATGACCAAAAGCCTGTCTGAACATGTGTTTTAGCTGTTTTTTAAAAGAGTTTTCTGAGAGGGCAGTTCGCAGGCTTTTGCTTAAAAGGGCGATACCACTCAAATTAAGAGTTTATGTAACACGATGGCCCCGAGCTGCAGCTGCGGTTAACAGTCAATTTTGCAGTACTGGTGGTAGTTTTAACTACATTACGATCTCAGTAGCTTCTTCAGTAGTTATGTCATGTAGTTCTAGGTAGTTAAATACTTTTGGTCATGTAGTTCTCACCTCTACAGCCGCCCTAACCCCCTCAACTCTGCTGCCCTGGTCTCTATATCAAACACACCCAGGCTGTGTAACTGTATGAGATTCCAGACTCAGATTGTGATCATTTGTACACAATATAGTTTGGATGTAGTGGAACTACTTGATCAAAGTAGTTTTAGTTTGACATGCTACAGTTTAGGATTTAGTTAAAACTACTTTCCATTGTGAAGTAGCTAGTGGTTTTTGGTAAACATTGTTTTGATCAGCGAAGCAAGACTCTAATCTGTGATTAGTGTATCTACACTGAAAGAACTGATGTGTTGTACAACCACTGGCGGATTGTTCTTAACTAAACGCGCCTGTGTTAAAAAAAAAAAAAAAACACACACATGGCTTCAAGTTGAAGCTAAGAATGTTGTTTTTCAACACACCGTATGCGTAGAGTTAAGGGCGACACATGTTTTTTAAGAGTGTAACTGCAGCCTGTTTGCAGCTCAGAGCTCCTGTGAACGGGAGAATGATTCTGTCTAAGCCTTGACAACCAAATGAGCTTTGTATTATTGTATTGAGCAGTACATGTGATGTACTGTATATTGTATATGCACTTTTATTATGTTCTTGTGTGATGTACCGCACATTTGATTGCTGTCTGATATGTTGCAAATGTTATTGCTGTCATCTTGGCCAGGTCTTCCTTGCTAAAGAGATCTTGTATCTCAATGGGGCTTCCTGGTTAAATAAAGGTTAAATAAAAAATAATTTATAAATAAAAAATGATAATTCCGGGGTTATTTCCATCCTGCTCTCTTGTATTATAATCCTGGGGTTATTTCCTGCTCTCTTGTATTATAATCCAGGGGTTATTTCCTGCTCTCTTGTATTATAATCCAGGGGTTATTTCCTGCTCTCTTGTATTATAATCCCAGGGTTATTTCCTGCTCTCTTGTATTATAATCCCGGGGTTATTTCCTGCTGTCTTGTATTATAATCCCGGGGTTATTTCCTGCTGTCTTGTATTATAATCCTGGGGTTATTTCCTGCTCCCTTGTATTATAATCCCAGGGTTATTTCCTGCTGTCTTGTATTATAATCCCGGTGTTATTTCCATCCTGCTCCCTTGTATTATAATCCCAGGGTTATTTCCTGCTCTCTTGTATTATAATCCCGGTGTTATTTCCTGCTCCCTTGTCTCAAAAAACTCCCATCAGCGTCTCCTCTGGGTCTCCATGGAGACAAGTGTGATAAGAAAGGGTCCAAAAAGAATCAACAAATACCAGGCTGTTCCGGCTGACTGCCGGCTCACTGTGACGCCTTTCAAACTAAACTTTATTTACACAGATATATTCACACAAGACACACATGTCTATCATTATCATCATCATCATCATCATCATCATCATCTTGGCACTTATTTTTGCTCAACCTCATATTGGCGTCACAGTGGTCAGCACCTGACAGCAAGAAGGTCCTGGGTGCAGACCCCAGCAGTGGTTATCACTGTTGTCTCATAGGCAAGAAGGTCCTGGGTGCAGACCCCAGCAGTGGTTAGGACTGTTGCCTCACAGCAAGAAGGTCCTGGGTGCAGACCCCAGCAGTGGTTAGGACTGTTGCCTCACAG
This sequence comes from Notolepis coatsorum, assembly GCF_963971535.1. Taxonomy (NCBI): domain Eukaryota; kingdom Metazoa; phylum Chordata; class Actinopteri; order Aulopiformes; family Paralepididae; genus Notolepis; species Notolepis coatsorum. The sequence goes on along the minus strand of NC_140174.1, from coordinate 19,458,377 downwards.
CAAGGAGGTCCTGGGTGCAGACCCCAGCAGTGGTTAGGACTGTTGCCTCACAGCAAGAAGGTCCTGGGTGCAGACCCCAGCAGTGGTTAGGACTGTTGCCTCACAGCAAGAAGGTCCTGGGTGCAGACCCCAGCAGTGGTTAGGACTGTTGCCTCACAGCAAGGAGGTCCCCCAGCAGTGGTTAGGACTGTTGCCTCACAGCAAGGAGGTCCCCCAGCAGTGGTTAGGACTGTTGCCTCACAGAAAGGAGGTCCTGGGTTCAAACCCCAGCAGTGGTTAGGACTGTTGCCTCACAGCAAGGAGGTCCTGGGTTCAAACCCCATCAAGGAGTCTTTCTGTGTGGAGTTTGCATGTTCTATTTGTGTGGGTTTCCTCTGGGTACTCTGGTTTCCTCCCACACCAAGAGACATGCATGTTAGGTTACATTTCGTACTAGCTCTCGCTCTGCTCTAGTGGGATGACCTCATTGTCACCTATTGTGACCTGAAAGCTTCCGCTACAATGCACCTACAATTGTCCGGCCACGCCCACTTCCGACCATGCATTTAAGCGAGGGGTTTCTGCCATTGCCCTTGACCAAGGTACTGGCATTGGTCTCTTGACCAAGGTACTGGCATTACAACTGGAGTTGGTCTCTTGACCAAGGTACTGGCATTACAACTGGAGTTGGTCTCTTGACCAAGGTACAGGTACTGACATTACAACTGGAGTTGGTCTCTTGACCAAGGTACTGGTCATTACAACTGGAGTTGGTCTCTTGACCAAGGTACTGGTCATTACAACTGGAGTTGGTCTCTTGACCAAGGTACTGGCATTACAACTGGAGTTGGTCTCTTGACCAAGGTAGTGGTACTGACATTACAACTGGAGTTGGTCTCTTGACCAAGGTGCTGGTCATTACAACTGGAGTTGGTCTCTTGACCAAGGTACTGGCCATTACAACTGGAGTTGGTCTCTTGACCAAGGTACTGGCCATTACAACTGGAGTTGGTCTCTTGACCAAGGTGCTGGTCATTACAACTGGAGTTGGTCTCTTGACCAAGGTGCTGGTCATTACAACTGGAGTTGGTCTCTTGACCAAGGTGCTGGTCATTACAACTGGAGTTGGTCTCTTGACCAAGGTACTGGTCATTACAACTGGAGTTGGTCTCTTGACCAAGGTGCTGGTCATTACAACTGGAGTTGGTCTCTTGACCAAGGTACTGGTCATTACAACTGGAGTTGGTCTCTTGACCAAGGTACTGGCCTTACAACTGGAGTTGGTCTCTTGACCAAGGTACTGGTCATTACAACTGGAGTTGGTCTCTTGACCAAGGTACTGACATTACAACTGGAGTTGGTCCCAGGTTGTTCTGTGTGACTGAACCACTGCTCCTAAATAGTTAGGAGGTCAAAGGCAATTTCCCCAAGCGGATTAATAAAGCCTTAACTTAACTTATATTGACTCTGGCTTCGAGGGTCTTACCCTCCTCAACATGAAACAAACAACAAACAACAACAACAACAACAACAACAACAACCAGAAACATCCCATCTTGTTACTTCTGCAGTGAGTTCCTCCGCTGGTGTAACTTCCTCTAAGTCGTCCATGGTGTCGGTTACACCTCGCCGTGGCGACGAGGCCCAGTGTCGCTGAAACTGTTACGTAACCCCCCCCCCCCGGTGGGTCAAGAGGAGGCAGCTGGTGGGCGTCCGAGGGGCCTATATTTAGCCTTGACCTATTGATAGCGGCAGCAGGCTAGTGGATGGGGGGGAGGTATACAGGAGGCGTACTTGATAGACCATGGGTGAGGAGGAATGGGGAGGGGGCAGGGGGGGGAGGGGGGAAAGGGAAAGGTCAAGGATAAGGGGGACTACAACACTCGAGAAGGTCAGCGCATGCCTGGCGTGACGTTCTGGGGCTGGCCGGGTTTCAGGGCCCGGGGGGGGGGGGGGGGTGTCGTTCCTCGAGATATGGTACATAATGTACAGTCGCCTATGTAAAAAAAGAACCTATAGATTACCAGGCGTCTGTGTAGCGCTCAGCGCGGCGCCAGGATAGCGGTTGTCATGCAGACGTAATGGGGAACCTAAGAAAGACACGGCAGTCACTACTTCCTCCTGCCGCCGGTTTCACAAGAGAGACAGAACACCAGTCGTCCCGTCAACCGCCATGGAGCCTGAACTGGAAGAAACGATCAGAAACTAACAGTTCAGCAACTCTTTGGAGGCGGATGGATGTTCTAAGAATAATGCTCTTTATTCATACAATTAAAACCAAGGTGTTTCAGCAACATGTCTTCATCGGGGGTTACATTAAAACCAAGGTGTTTCAGCAACATGTCTTCATCGGGGTTACATTAAAACCAAGGTGTTCAGCAACATGTCTTCATCGGGGTTACATTAAAACCAAGGTGTTTCATCAGGGTCACATGACAAAGAAAGAACAATGGAGCTTAAGGGCAAATGGCCCCAGTTGACAAAAGACCAATCAGAAAACAGGTTACATTCCCAGACTCACCAATGAAGTGTCCACATACTGTATACGTCCATGACAGAGGCATCAGCCAGTTAGAATATCTATACAAAACATAAAAACAAACACGAAAAAACGTTTTTAATAGTTTCACAGTTTTAGCTCAACGCTATAAACCCTTTACGACTGGCCTTTGTAGAACTGTTCTGTGTGTAACCGTACCCCCCTCTGTTTCCCCCCCCCCCCCACCTCTTCTTCTTCTTCTAGTCAGGATGCCTCACGCGTACCCCTTCCTCACTCCTGAGCAGAAGAAGGAGCTCAGCGACATCGCCCTCAAGATCGTCGCTCCCGGCAAGGGAATCCTCGCCGCAGACGAGTCTACCGGTAAGAACCGGGGCACGCCGATCTATCCGTCAGTCACCCGGGGCGGGGTCATGGGGTCACGCCATGCTCAGTCACCCGGGATGGGGTCATGGGGTCACACCATGCTCAGTCACCTGGGCGGGGTCATGGGGTCACGCCATGCTCAGTCACCTGGGGCGGGGTCATGCCATGCTCAGTCACCTGGGGCGGGGTCATGGGGTCACACCATGCTCAGTCACCTGGGGCGGGGTCATGGGGTCACGCCATGCTCAGTCACCTGGGGCGGGGTCATGCCATGCTCAGTCACCTGGGGCGGGGTCACGCCATGCTCAGTCACCTGGGGCGGGGTCATGGGGTCACACCATGCTCAGTCACCTGGGCGGGGTCACGCCATGCTCAGTCACCTGGGGCGGGGTCATGCCATGCTCAGTCACCTGGGGCGGGGTCACGCCATGCTCAGTCACCTGGGGCGTACGGCACGCGACCTCGTTTCACCGGGTCACATCTCCCGGGTTACGGTCGGGTCACGTAGTCGTACACAAGAGCGTAGTGGCAGAGGTCCGTTGTGCGCTCACGATGATCAGTAGGTGTATGTGGACGCAGACCGCCACACAGACCGCCACGCTTCAAGACCCTTCACCACTGAGGCTGTTTTAACAACACAGAACCCAGACACACAGAACCCAGACACACAGAACCCAGACACAATGAACTCATAATATAATTATACTATTATAAAAGTTCTGCATTATGACCACATATTACAGAATTTAGCTTTCCAATCCCGGTTATTTTATCTGGTCTAACCCCCCACCCTCTCTCCCTCCTTGTCTCTCTCTCTCTCTCTCCCTGTCTGTCTGTCTGTCTCTCTCTCTCTCTCCTCTCTCTCCTCTGTCTCTGTCTTTCTCCTCTTCTCTCTCTCTCTCTCCTCTCTCTCTCTCTCTCTCCCTCTCTCCCTCTCTCCCTTCCTGTCTCTCCTCTCTCCCCTCCTCTCTCTCTCTCCTCTCTCTCCTGTCTCTCTCTCCCTCCCTGTCTCTCTCTCTCTCTCCTCTTCTCCCTGTCTCTCTCTCTCTCTCCCGTCTCTCCCCTCTCCCTCCCTGTCTCTCTCTCTTCCTCCCTGTCTCTCTCTCCTCTCCCTCTCTCTCTCCTCTCTCCCTCCTCCCCTCTCTCTCTCTCTCTCTCTCTCTCTCTCTCTCTCTCTCTCTCTCTCTCTCTCTCTCTCTCTCTCTCTCTCTCTCTCTCTCTCCTCCCTGTCTCTCTCTCTCCCTCCCTGTCTCTCTCTCTCTCTCTTCTTTCCCCTTTCTCTGTCTCTCTCCTGTCTCTCTCTCTCCATCCCTGTCTCTCTCCCTCTCCCTCCCCCTCTCTCTCTTCCCTCTCTCCTCTCCCCTCCCTCCCCCTCCCTCCCTCCTCTCTCTC